>NW_015505578.1:92666-130561 GCF_001515645.1 Sinocyclocheilus grahami
GCATCTCAATAAATTAGAATGTCTTGGAAAAGTTCATTTATTTCAGTAATTCATCTCAAATTGTGAAACTCGTGTATTAAATAAATTCAATGCCCACAGACTGCAGTAGTTTAAGTCTTTGGTTCTTTTAATTGTTATGATTTTGGCTCACATTTAACAAAAACCCACCGATTCACTATCTCAACAAATTAGAATATGGTGACATGCCAATCAGCTAATCAACTCAAAACACCTGCAAAGGTTTCCTGAGCCTTCAAAATGGTCTCTTAGTTTGGTTCACTAGGCTACACAATCATGGGGAAGACTGCTTATCTGACAGATGTCCAGAAGACAATCATTGACACCCTTCACAAGGAGGGTAAGCCACAAACATTCATTGCCAAAGAAGCTGGCTGTTCACAGAGTGCTGTATCCAAGCATGTTAACAGAAAGTTGACTGGAAGGAAAAAGTGTGGAAGAAAAAGATGCACAACTAACCGAGAGAACCGCAGCCTTATGAGGATTGTCAAGCAAAATCGATTCAAGAATTTGAGTGAACTTCACAAGGAATGGACTGAGGCTGGGGTCAAGGCATCAAGAGCCCCCACACACAGACGTGTCAAGGAATTTGGCTACAGTTGTCGTATTCCTCTTGTTAAGCCACTCCTGAACCACAGACAACGTCAGAGGCAAGTGGAAGGGTGGAGAAGCTTATAGCCCAAGTTGCTTGAAGTCCAGTGTTAAGTTTCCACAATCTGTGATGATTTTGGGTGCAATGTCATCTTCTGATGTTGGTCCATTGTGTTCTTTGAAAACCAACGTCACTGCACCCGTTTACCAAGAAATTTTGGAGCACTTCATACTTCCTTCTGCTGACCAGCTTTTTGAAGATGCTGATTTCATTTTCCAGCAGGATTTGGCACCTGCCCAAAAGCACCAAAAGAGTGATAAATTGTGAGTTATAAAGTCGCAATTATGAGAAACAGCTGAAATTTAGAGAAAACTGTGAGAAAGTCACAATTGTGAGATATATAATGTTGCAATTTTGGGAAACAGTCAAAATCGTGAGATGTAAAGTCGCAGTTATGAGAATCAAAGTTGAAATTACGAGAAATAGTCATAACTGTGAGAAAGTCACAATGAGATATTGCAATTATGACAAACTCACAACTGTGAGATATAAAATCACATTTATGTGCAATAAAGTGACAATTGTGAGCTATAAAGTCGCAATTATGCGAAACAAAGTCGTAGCTGTGAGGAATAAAATAATAATTACAAAAAGTCGCACTTGACTTCTTCTGTTTTGTATTCTGAGGCACACACAAGCTTCTGTACTCATGAACACTGTAGCTAATGTGATAGTGATTGTACGTATTGTCAAAATTAACATGTAGATGATTTAACAAGCATAAAGTATTTGTTTCATGTTGCTGTGACCGTGTGCGGACCTCCGAGAGACCAGATCTCCTGTCATAGCTTCTGTAAAGTGTTTTGCATCACAAAGAGCATTATGGGATTTTGATGAAGGCAGAAGAGCTGTGTCAATAGCACAGAGACCTCCCAGAGCAAATATATATATGCATGAGATTCAGCGCTGAATACTAAGTGTTCATTGAGGATGCTCATTCTTTCATTATTCATCCGCCGTGTTAAAACAAACAATCAACGGTACCAGCATGAAGAGATTTTCATATTTGGGTTATGGTTCATTTGGGTAATTTAGATCATAACGGTTTCTGCTAATATGTTTGTTAATGTGAAAATGTGATTGCGTGTGTATATGTGTGTGTGTGTCTGGGCACAGGTATGCTGCAGCAGTTCAAGACGGCTCGCAGTACTTTGTGCTTCTCATCATCACAGACGGTGTGATATCAGATATGGCTCAGACTAAAGAAGCCATCGTCAATGTGAGTTATCCTTGACCTTTCTCTGTCTCTTGCCTACTGTCCTCAAAAACTGTTTGCATCATCATATTCTGGTGCAACACTGCATTACAAGTGGCCCCCAGGCAAAGTCGAAGAAGAGTTAAGGTGCTTTACGGGTCTTCCGGAGGTCCTCTCCGCACCTAATGGGATTCGCCTGTCTCCGTTGCTATGGTTACCCAGCAGACTGGATTTAAAGGGAATTTGCGACTGTTTAGTCACATTATTAAAACAGCCACACCTTCCTTTTAAGATCTTGCCTGCTGCTCTGTCTCTTCTTCACCCTCTACCCAGATCTCGGTCTTCAGTCACACGGTAACATTTCTACACTGACTGATATGAGTTCATGCACTTTGAATGACTGAACACTTCATGTGCGTTATGCGTTTTTATGACTTGAGTGATTTTTATTGTAGTCCGCTATGGAAATTCCACTCTTGTGCTCTTTTCTGTTGGTCTTTTTAAAATGATTAGATAAAAATGAGCACTTTGAAGTTTTTCTCATATCACTCTGTCACTCTGACTGCTGATTCTCTGCACTCACAGTGATTTGGCCTCTTATATATATTCTAGCTGAAGTAGCTGAAGTGAAATGTAGGTTAATTCCATGGACTGAATGGTCATTGGTTTTTGTAATAACTTAATTTTGACCATTGGTGTTTTTCGAACAAGAATAATTACTCTGAAATAACTAAATTTTTAGTCATTATTTTGTCTGGTTTCCCAATAAAAATATCTAAACATCTTTAAATAAATAAACTTGAGAAGCAAAGGTATTTATTTTTTTACCTATTTATAAGTCTCATATATTCTTATAGAGCAACTGAGGTTAAATGTTTTCATTAACAAAAATTTAATATATTACAGATACACTGTAAATATTTTAATCAGTATTTCTGTCTTGTTTTACAGTAAATACAATATATAGAAAAACATGTAAATAAAACAAGGATTATTGGAGTATGTTTTACAAGAAAATATTTCAGTGTCTCTACTTCAAAATTTCACATCTAATTCATATTACTGCCCTAGTAAAAAAGTAATATATTCTAAATACATTTATTTCATACAAAGTTCAAATTTATTAAGATATTTACTGACATATCGCTCGAGACTTACTGATATAAAAATTTGAATTAAACTTTACCTGGAGTACTACTAGTGCACAATGCACATTTCTTAAAATTTAGCCTAAAATGTGTTTTAATGTCACTATTGATGAGGATTGTATGATCTTTGAATAATATCGGTCTTTAAATGCAAGATATTTAAAGTGTACCTGAAGTATACTTGCAATAGTTCCACTTTAGCACAAAACTTTAGTTGTTCCAATTTAGCAGACTTTGAGTATACCAGTTTAGTATACTAAAAGTACAATTTCAGGGTATTTATTAAGCACATAAATATGTAATTGTATTTTTAGTGTACTTAGCATAAAATAAATGTATTTCAAATACATTTTAGTATATTTATTTTTCACTAGGGCTGCCATTTGTTTGTAATTAATTGTAAAATTTACCAGCAATTTCTGAGTGAAAAGTTTTTCTACAGTGTAAAACTTTGTTAGATTTATGCTTAAAACAAGAAAACATTTGTCAATTGAAATAAAGAACAAAATAAATAAACTTAAAGATATGTGATTTGAAAATTCTTAATATCTTTTCCAGTTTTGCTTCTCAAGTCAATGTTTCTAAGGGTATTTCAGTATTTATGGAAAAACATGACAAGAAATATTGATTACAAGAATGATGTTTCCAGTGTATGTGTAAAAAGGATGTATTTAATATTTAATAAATCTATAAATGATGTTTAATCCTCACTGATACCAGTATATATGTGCATGTTCAAGCAGTCACTGAGAATCTAAGAATACACTGAAGCCAAGCAAGAGGGTATGTGGCTCAGCAGACAAGAGAACACTGTAATTCACAGCGTTTATTATAGGCTAGCTGCAAATGTGTCACATCACATAATTCACAGTAATCTGCACTTATTTCATGGCTGAGAGAGGTATTTGTTAAAAAAAGTCAGGAAAACAGGGAGAAACAAGAGGGAGAGGGAAAGTAAACAAATTAGTAAGCAAGAGAGTTTGCGAGAGAAGCACTTGAAGGAAAGACCTACAGGAAATAGAGCAGTGAATACATGAAGTGTGTGTGAAATTTGTTTGTTTAGACTCAACTTCCCAGCTCTATTTCTGTTAACACATGACCGCCTCTGTCCCCCATGAGCATTTCCGGGAATGCTGACCTACTTCCAACCCCATAAATATGTTTTTATAATCCTTGCCCATTGGCACCAAGCACTCAATGTCCTGTCTGCACAATGCATACAGACAGGGATAGACTGGTAGACAAAAAACAGCCTGGGACCAATACCATCCCCATCACAACACAAGTGGATAGAATAAGTATTGCCTACTTTATTTATGTATTAGGGGTATAAAGGTATCCATACTAAAAATTTTGAAGAGATATAGGAAAATGCTGTTTATGTTCATATACCTTGCTGTTACAAACTCATCTGAAAAGTTCAGAGCGACTTTCCCTCCTGTAAGTTGTGTGCTGCTTAGTGAATTTGAGACATGTTTTCCTCAGCTCATAACTTTCATCTTAAGATTTTATCCTTAACTGTAAATATTATAAAGTCAAGCAAGTATTTCCATTTTGCAAAAAGGCTTGTCTTGACAGCAAGTGAGTATTAGACTTCACATAATTAGCGCAGCGCGTGCACACAAACATGTACAAATTAATATTTTATTCTTTGAACAAATGTATTTAAAAAAAAATACTCACTGAAAGCTAGTGAAGCAGAGTCAGAAATAAAGAAATTCTGAAAGAAGCAGTCAGCTGATTCTGCTTGACAATTTATAGAGTCCATCTTTTGGTTTCCCACATAAAGCTCAAGGGTTATTGAAGGAATCGATCTGTGAATCGTAGTAATTAATGATCTAAATCACTCATTTGGTTTGATTAGCCCTCCAGGCCCCACAGTTTAGGGTTTGTTTGTGTTGTGTGTGTGTGTGTGGCTATTTTCATCTTGTGTGATGTGTTTTTGTGTGGCCCCCGGTGAAATTCCAATTCTAACTCCATTACAGTCCACAAACTTATCAGTGTGACTGAGGGTGTGTGTCCAGCCAGCTTTATTCAACAAATTATTCATTCCTCTCAACAGGCTTTCACGGGCCCTCTGGGGGAGTACTTTCAAAATTCAGACCCTCAGGAGCCTTTAATATTTCCCTCTTTATATATTTGATATATTAAAGGTATATTTCATTATAAGCTCTTCAGATTACATTTCATAGAAATCATGTTCCCCCTTGTATGTATTTCTTGTATTTTAGTCTTTTTCTGCTGGGATCATGTGTAATGCATTATATGCAATTATTTTTCATTTCAAACCACCGGGAAGTCGCTTTGGGGAGAAAGTGAGTTTTGTTTCTCTGAATATCCTGTGGTTTTCTGGTCATTCGTTGTCACTGGTAAGCAGCCTCTGAGCTAGCTCACTCTTTACTTCTCTGATAAAGGGGATTTGACCTGTCAGTCAGGCATCATATCAGGAACAGGGACTGTTAGCAAGGAGAGAGAATGTTGATCTAGGAGGGTCTGAATAATGCATAGATTTCACCTCACTGTATGTGAAAAAAATAGCGATGTCAAAATATTCTTTTCAAGCCATCACAGTCAAGCCATCCCAGCGTTCTGTCAAACCCGACTGGCTTAACATGTTCAGAAATAAACAACTCATTTTCTTTTGTTACCGCTTTCACAAACTGTGTATTAAATGTATAAAACTGTATTTGACTCCCAAAATGATTGTATTTTACATAAGGAGAGTTTTTGTTTTGTGATTCATATTAGATTCTTATGACTGTAAAAACTGCAAAATGATACAGTAAAATAGCTGTAATATAATGATACCAAGCCAGTGCAAGTGGAAGATATAGTTTTCTTCAGATGTTTTTTTTTCTTCTTTTTTCCCCTGTACTGTTCGGTGTCAAATAGGTCAGACCATTACAGTAAATCTGAATGATCTTAACAGAAATTTTGAATTCTGAATAATCAAACCATCTGAGTATGTAAACTGTTTATCATGAAGTAGAATTGATCTTCTCTGTTTTCTTTTCTCAGGCTGCAAAACTACCTATGTCCATTATTATTGTTGGAGTTGGCCAGGCTGAGTTTGATGGTAAGATGTGAAACTATTGTTATTTAGTTTCATCTTTATATCTTCTTCTATATTCTCCATTTTCTTTTCTCGTTATTTACTCTTACTATATTTAATGTATTGCAAACATAAGAAGAAAATGTTCTGCATAACCCTTTATTGCTTGTTTATATTGTACTCGGCATCTTCCTAACTGTTTCTTAACTATCAACTGAGTTAATAATAGTATTCCCACATGGAGGTTTAAAACTTGAATGCATAAATGCAACTTCACAGTTTTCACTCCCGTAAAGTAGTTTCTGGATGAAAAGTCACCTAATTGGCAAGGTTTAGGGTTTCGAACTGATAAGCAGATGTCAACACACAGATCTCACAGCTGTTCAATATGATTAGCATGTCCCACCATCTGCTATTAGTATTTGTGTTGGGCCTTTCATAATGTTCCAGCAAAGAGGTAAATGTTGGTGTCATGCTGGGGCGAAAGGCTCCAGATTGTTTTATTTGCTGGAGGGCAGATAACATGATGATCTCACTTTTTAGCCATGGTTGAACTGGACGGCGATGATGTAAGAATATCCTCCAGAGGAAAGCTGGCAGAGAGGGATATAGTACAGGTACATATCTCTATGTTTTTATATGTTGTATATGTATGAATTCATATTTTTACACACACACAATATTTGGTGGTGAAAAGTGGTCAGTAATTCAGGATTCGTTCTGATTCGTTCATAATCACTGATTCGGTTCAGAATGCCATATACGCATATCTCAGCAAAATATTTATGTAGCCTAAGCAGAGTCAAAGTAATATAAATCTTTGGGGAAGTTTCTTAAGGAATAACTTTGGGTGACTTACATTTACAGACATCTCAGATTCAGAGAATACTGCGACATCACACATGAAAAAAATAACAACAACAAAAAAAACTCAAGCTAACAAACAACAACAACGCCTTGTGCAGCCTATAAATAATGAAAGAACCCAGAGTATTTTTTTTGTGTGAAACAACCAGGTTACATTGGTTACATGGATATTTCAGTTACCTAGACTTGAAAAAAAAACATGAAAATGATTCAGGGAATAAATTAAACAACTATAGCTAACTGCTTTTTAATCTTATCTCTGCCTGCAGTTTGTACCATTCAGAGACTACATGGATAGGACAGGAAACCATGTCCTGAGCATGGCACGGCTTGCCAAGGATGTCCTGGCCGAGATCCCGGATCAGTTAATTTTATATATGAAGTCAAGGGGCATCAAGCCCAACCAGACACCACCAGACTACAGCCCACCTGGGCTCAGCCCAACCCCCACCGTATGAGTTTACCCAGCCTGCTGAAATAAAACAGGTGATGTTATGTCACCTCCAATTTGGATCTCGTTCAAAGCCAATACAACTGATTCAGTGTGAGGCGTCTAGGAGAGCGGATGGATTCAATTCCCGGTTTTTGGATCTCATACACTGGAGAAATTGAAAACTCTATCTGTGTTCTGGAGGTTGAACTGGAAAGAACGGTACTTATTTATCTGTGAGTTGGTTCCCTCATAATTTCTTTACAAATTAGCCAACATTTATAATTTGGATCAGTCTCATTCAGATTCATACGTCCGACTTTGCGCAAGCAATGCAATTTTCTGCTTCTTTAACATCTCAACATCTATAAAAACGCTATAGGTCTTGTGTGTCAGCATGTGAGGACTGTGTGTTATATTAGGAAAATCTTTCTTGCATCTGCCAGAGGAGGCAAACGAGCATCACTAGAAAGTGTGATTTAAAAAAATAGTGAAACTATAAGTGGTTGTTTGAAATATTATACCCTGTACGGGTCATCTGTTTAGTGAAATTGTTTGATTTGTTTCTAGAATTTGTAGATAGTTTGTGTTATGGTGGTTTTATTTTTTCCATGGGGTTTGGGCAAAGTCTTTTTAGTACAAAGTTATATTTCCCATTGCAGTGTCCCATGTATAGCTTTTTAGAGCTATGATAAACAAGATTTTCTATTCTAAAGCATGAAATCCAGGTAAAAACAATTGTACATTGCATTAATACATTGTATTAAATGTATTTACATACTTTAGATGAAATCAGTAAAGAAAGATCCAATGTAAAAGTCTTAAGAGAAACACAAATATTTTCTTAAAGCTATAAAATGTATAAATGTTAATCAGAGGTCACAGATTCAGATTCATTACTGTACACAGACTGAAAGAAATTTCAGGAACAATCCGCTCACAAGAACACAAAATTCACTTTAATTTGCCCCTCCGAGTTGATATATCTTGATATTGTACAGCAGCTCTTCAGACGCATGCGAGCCATCAGGGGAAACATGAGAGATGCCTCGCCGCTCGCTGCTAAAGATGATTGGAGATGAGGCAGCATCTGCTGTTTCTCTCATAGCACTGTCTGACTCACCTGCTGTCAGTGTCCAGCCACGCTGAACCTTAGCTCCCTCATTCCTGGGATTTTCCCTGGAGTTTAAAACACTTTTCTATTCTTCACCATGACATGATTATTTTACTGGTTTCAAAAGATGAAAGACACATTGCATGCAGCTGAAATTGCGTTACTCGCAGTGCAAACATAATGCCATTTTGTTTCAGTGTTCTAGCTTGAAATGATTTATAGCATTGGCATAATAACAGGACAAGCATCGAACACAATTAATCTCATAAACTTGCCTTACATACAGTAAGTTTACATTAATGGTTGATAGGAAGCATAAATTAGAAACAGTATTTTATATGCAGTATTATTACTAAGGAAGCGCATGTCGATTTCCTTTTCAATTTTAAAACCTTAATAGGCTTAAGACATTCAGTTAAATCTCAGAAAATGTTAACTATATGATTTACTCTTGTCTAGCATATACAGCCTCTTTTGTCTGAGGTCCATTTTGAAAATTAATAATCACTATCACAGACAAATCTGTATGTATCAGTAAATACTGACTGACTTGCTTTTTTGGACAGCAGGGCCGTTTATACTTGTTCTTACCCACAGTTTTGATACATTTCCTCTTGTCCGGTAAATTTTTACATCTTTGCTTGTTTGTCCCAAGTTTTAGAACATTTATCTGTTATTGTAGTGTAGATTATGAACTGTGAAGATGAACTGCAGTTTTGTTTTTAAATCTCCTCTGGTCCTGAAGCTACAAATTTATAAGTTAGCACATATGTTTACAAAATGTGATTTCCTCCTTTTTAACCCACTTTTACAACAAGAATGACAATGTTCTTTTGCAAAGATTGTTACATTTGGAAAATCTGCTCCCGGATAACAAGACAATGTGTTTAAACGCACCTTTCTTTTACTGTGAGTTATTAGCACACCTGCAGTTTCTGAGAATGAAGTGATCCATCAATCAATTAGGAGGTGAAGATTAAGTCTGACAAAGGGAGCATTGGGTGAAAAGGTTTGTTTGAGAGTGTTAGCAGGTGTATGGATTTTAAAGGCTTATTTACTCTTCACTTGATATTGTTAATGGCTAGTTAATAACTAGAAGATAATAGTCCTTTTACTGTTGAGAAGAACATTATTCTTTCATGTTTCTTCTTTATATTTAGTTTTTTTCTTTTCAAGGGCCTTTTTATTGTATTCTGTTTCTCAAATGTGAACCTGAAATTTCTACTTGCATAAATGTAACCTTTTTTTAAACCCTGTTTAATATTTATGAACGCATTGCTGCTAGGTGGCTTGTAAATCCGAAAAACAAATTACAGGCGTCCTGAAACACATGTATATCACTATCCAGAGAATGTTAATGGGTTAATTTTATGGCATGGTGTAAATTTAGCAAATGCTTTTTTTTTTATCCCACTATAATAAACGTCATATAGTAGTTCACAAAACCATTGCAAAGAGGTAATAGTAAGAAAAAGTGTTAATTATGTGTTAAAGATGTGGCCCTTGTCCAGTGCCAACATTCCCTCTGTGAGATATGCATGACTGTGCCAAAATAGCCGATGGGTTCAGTGATGAACTGGCCTATTGCTCTGCGTTAAGCCTCTGCCGCTCGTCTCGAAATCCAGAGCATGACGCATCCCATCCTTGCTATATTCCTTTTCCTTCTCTCTTTATCTCTTCTTCTTTGCCTCTCTTTATCTCTGTCGATATGCATGGTGAGATATTTCCAAACCGAACATAGAACATTGCTGTTGTCATACCTGTGGTGTGTGAAATTTGTAATGGATTGCCTTAAAAATGACAATGAATAAAACAATGACAACGTTTTTCGAGAAGATCAGAGAGAGATTTTTTTGTATGCATGAGTTTCTTCTTCATGAATAAATCCATCACTTACAAACTGTTGCAGTCTATTACAAACCGAAGCAGCCTTTAATGGGGAGCAGAGAGATTTTCTCATTAATTCATGTTAGATGCCACGGCAGGGCCCTCCAGAGACAGGTGTGCATTTACATAAGTCTATTCGCTTTAGTTCCTTTGGGTTTGTCACATTCATTCTGAGCGATTAGTCACTAGTCTCTCTGGTCGCAGTGTTTAGAAGATGTACATGGGTGAGTTTCCTTTTCTCAAAGGGTAAAATATCATTAAATGTCATTAGCTAGTTTTGTGTGTGTGCTGACACTGCAGAAGTTCCAATCTATGCTGTGCTCATTATGTTTACTTGCTAGTTGCTAAATGCTAAACGATTGCTATTTAGGGTGAGGTCAATTTTATTTAGGCAAAAATAGACTGACTGAATAGGGCAATCATGATGCAAATAGAAAATAAACTCTTAAGTTGAGAGATGGGTAGAATTTTAACTAAGTCACAAGTATTGTTCAGACTTGTCCTTTAATCAAAGTCTTTTTGTCATTGCCGAACAGCGGCAAGAAGAGAACTCGCCGTCCAATCAGTTGGCTCCCTGGGGCCGGTTGGTGCGTTTCCTTCCTCAAGAGCACCTGCAGCATTTAATAAGATTCACTTCTGATACATCAGCTGCATCACCTGAATTGAAGGAAGGAAGGATGGGGGGAGATGCATTGCTGATACAGAGTTTATTTGTTTTCTCTCTATAGCAAAAATGCATTTGCTAAATTGCCGTCCTGCTTCTTGAGGCCTTCAGCTGCTCTATAATGAGTGGAACCCTTTGAAATCAAAAGCTATTTTTCAATGTTACCAGTGGAGATGGAGACTCACAATTCTGACAGACTTTGATGGTCCCGTCAAAGACCACCGTTTCGGTTTTGAGTGCTAATGCCAAATTAATTCCATAAATTGCTGTGAAGAACCAGCAAAAGCAATGCTTCCAACTGTTTCCCAAAAGAGAAGAAGACTCTCTGGACAATGTTCTCTGGAAGAACAGATGCAAAGCATGTCCTGAACAATCTGGGAGAGACATTAGACACCAAGACAATACAGTGACAGAACAGAGCTGTATCTATAGGCCTACACAGGATACTCTCATGGGGACAAACTTTGCATACTAGGACCCAGCCAAGTAAAATCATTCTCAAGATTTTTTAAATTTATTTTTTCTAATCCTTAATATTGTTTCAGTAAGTGTTCCTCAATTTCATTCCAGACCAAAAATGAGGAGTAGCCTATCGAAGTTGAGAAGCTTTGAGCAAATTCACTGACTTGCAGTTCAGTAAAGTTAATTCAGTAGCTGCTCTGATAGCTTAGGTAAGTAAAGATTCCTCAAAGTGATTCAAATAACAGAGTTTGTGTGTTTTCGAATGATTCATTTAAAGAACCACCTCATGAGAGTCATTTGTTCGTGAATCTATTTATATACGTGACCTTGTTTATGCTGCAATGCTGAGGAGTGCCATCGCTTGAAGTCGGCATGAAATCAAAATGGACAATTCTTATTTTTTGATGGAATACTGTAGTGTTTATTGTAACTAATTTATCCGTGCACTTCATTATTTTTTTTTTATTCATGTGCAAAAACGTTAACCTCCCCTCCCCCTCAAAATGACTCCTCTACTCTTCCGGTCACGAGCTGTGGCGCAAGGGCGGAGCTATCTGGAACTGCCAGCAGCTGCAGGGACCAGTGTTGCCAACTTAGCAATTTTGTTGAATTTAGCAACTTTTCAGACTACCCTAGCAACTTTTTCTTCCAAAAGCACCTAGCAACAAATTTAGCAATTTAAAAAAAATTTGATTTGGCAACTTTTGATAAGTGACTCAGACAATAAAAAGGCACACATTTTCCATCCAAATTACACAAAAAGAGGAAACCACTGATGCCTAGCAGTACACACATCACGTGAATTGAGTTAGCTGCTATTTGCAATTGTTCAATTTAATAATAATTGAATAATTTGATAATTGAATAATTGTTCATTTATGATACACTTTGTTAGTAGCTTGTACCTGCGATTTGTTGATCAGTTAGTATACTGTAAGAAAAATGGAAAATCTTTCAGGACATTATCCATTTTCCATCATCCATTGTAACCCGAAAACACAATGCGTAATTTAAAATGCTGGTAAAAAACCATTATGGAAAATTATTTAATATTAACATAGTAGATTGTGCCTTATTTTTACAGACTTTTCTTAGAGTGTAGCATACTAACTACTAATACACTGCTTAAAGCATATTAGTTGAGAATGTGTAGAATTACTAGTTTACTAGCTATTAAAAAAACTTAAATTGAAATCATTAAAAAATGTGTACGTTTTCAATAATTCAATGTATTTAAAAATACAGTTATTTATGTTTTAATATTATATCAAACAAATCTAAATTATCATATATAAAATATATTTTTTGCTGCGATTTGATGATAATTTTGAGTTGTGATTACGCAATGACATCACAACGTCATTTAGTAACTTTTAGCAACAAATCGACCATCCTTTAGCAACTTTCTCTGAAAATGAGTTGGCAACACTGGCAGTGACATCAGTGACGTTTGGAATAAACGACAGGGGGGAAAAGCTGAAGCTTCACTTTATAGCACTGACACCAGTCATAAGGGAGTACGTTACCCTTAAACATTGAAAAGATATTAGGACATTACGACAACATTACTCTTAGAACATCGCAAACATTATTATTTGTTTTCATGAATATGACTTAACCTGATGGAGGATGCACTCAGTTATTCAGGCAGTCTCTGTCTATCTCTTGCTGCGTCCCAATTCGCCTACTTATACTATGCCCTAAAAGTATGTACTCTTTTTGTGAAGAAAAAATGAGTTGGCAACACTGGCAGTGACATCAGTGACGTTTGGAATAAACGACAGGGGGGAAAAGCTGAAGCTTCACTTTATAGCACTGACACCAGTCATAAGGGAGTACGTTACCCTTAAACATTGAAAAGATATTAGGACATTACGACAACATTACTCTTAGAACATCGCAAACATTATTATTTGTTTTCATGAATATGACTTAACCTGATGGAGGATGCACTCAGTTATTCAGGCAGTCTCTGTCTATCTCTTGCTGCGTCCCAATTCGCCTACTTATACTATGCCCTAAAAGTATGTACTCTTTTTGTGAAGAAAAAGTACATACTTTTGAGTTTGTAGAAGAATAGTAGGCAAGCTTTGGGACATACTACTTCGTCATAACTGCGTCTTTAATGGACACTCTGTTGCTTAGTTACGTGCATTCTGTCACTGTTTAAACTGCCCTATCAATCATCTTGTCCCAGTTAACATCATCCACATTTCGTTTAATTTGATTTCCTTGCTATTGGAGAGAAATGAAGAGCCATTGATCTGCTAGTCGCGGGTCTATCATGTCAAGAACTCTGCTCATGTGTTTGCATAATGATGCATTTAAAAGTTAATGACCAAACGTATCATTATAAAAGTTCACAGGGTTGCTACAGATGAAATATAACGTGGATAACATTAAATTAATATTTTTCATCAAGTTAGACATTGATTATTTATCCCTCAAATCCCTTTCTCTGCCTGTCCGTTGGTCGCGTATATCTGCCATGTTTGTAGTTTTAAAATAAACTAAAATTGTATGCGTCTTTGTAGTTCTAATCGAATCCTCGTCCACCGCTCAATGTATTGTGGGCGCTGATCTATATATAATGATATTCTCTATTATAGATCAGTGGTTGTGGGCAATATTAGCCGTTAAGAGTGTGCATCGATCTGCACTTCGAATTCTAACCGGAAGCAGTAGACCATCCGGGAATCTTTGGCATACTTTTTTTAAACATACTATGATTTGGGACATACTAATTCTATTTTCGAATACTATTTAGGACGGATAGTATGCGAATTGGGACGCAGCATCTCTCTCTCGCACTCGCTGTTTAGGCATGTTTTGTGCAATTGATCGTCCTCATCATCCTCAATAAAAAAATATTTATTCATGCTGCTAGGGTGTTGGCGATGAATCCAGTGGAAAGAAATCCCCTACAACTAACTGCAAACTGGCATTCAGATCTGCCTCCATTTTGTTGGCAACGCCAGAACTTCCAACGAAGGATGAAATCAAGTCCCGCCTCTCATTTCAGATGCCGTTTCACTCAGATATACGTCACAGCCTTTTTATACAGTCTATGGTCACAGCAGAGAAGAAAAGACAATTGCAACTTCCGTTTCATGCCGACTTTAAAAGCGGTGCTGGAGACACTGCTGTGGTCTCCGAGAAATATGGAAATATGTAAGTATAATAATTTTCACCAACAAACTTGTTCATGTTACGGAGCTGACAAGACGTGAGACGTGTGGATCCATTCGCAAAGCTTTATTGTGGAGAAGACAGAGACGTGGTCATAAAGCAGGCAGGGTCAAACAGAGGCAGACAGGTATATGGCGGGCAAGACACAAGAATAGTCCTAGGGCTAGCGTGGGTCGACGATTGGCAGACAGAGTCACAGGGGCAAGGCTAAAGGGATAAATCCAGGAAAACAGACAAGGCTAAGGCTAAGGCAGGGAAACAAATGAGGGCTCTGTAGTGTAGCTATCTGAGATATGCGCTAAACAATACTCGGCAGAGGGAAGGGATCAGAGTGAGTGTTAAATAGTGAGGGAGTGTTATGAAACAGCTGGGTGCAATCAGTGTTACCAGCTGTGTGCAATCAGTGCTGAGTGCAATCAGTGCAATGAATGATGGGATATGTAGTCCGGGGTGATGTGCAACAGTGTGTAGTGCGAGAGTCAATGAAATCGGAAAGGGTGACCTCTGATGGCTAGCAGAAGGAAGTTCATGGACCGGATTCGTGACAGTTCAATTGATTTGAAAACGTTTATGTCTGACACACGACCAGATTTGAAAACAGCTGCTATAGTCATTCATTTAGTGGCGCGCACGGGCAAAAATAAATTGTTCTCCCCAGTCATGTGTCTATTTTATTTTATTTAATACTAAAAAGTTATATGTTGCTGGTAAATGAAGCGTTGACCGTTAAAGGGCTTTGCAGAAATAACAAGTCATAGCTCCAATTATGTTAAAATACTGATAACAGTGCTATTAGAGAGCATCTCAAGATTTATTTGTTAGTATCAGGTTTTTGTCTGTTGTCTGTCTCCATTTCATTAGAGATGTCGGTCTCTTTGTGAGACACATGGCTGAAGGGAAGACAGGTCTCAGGTCATCAACATGCTGAAAACACTAATGCTCTTTGTCAACATGCCGTAAGCCAGCCTGGCTTTTAAAACACAATACAAAAAGTCACTCCAATGAAAAGCATGAGCCCGAAATAGAGAAACCAGGGAACATTTTCACAAATGTCATCTGAAATCTGGGGCATCAGAAGTCTAGAAGAAATCCAGCCCTCAGACACATCTCATTACACCTAATAGGCTACACCTTTTTAGTGTGCAGTGTACAGCTTTGACATTCATCTGTGTTTCAACAAAACATAAGTAACAACACCTTTAGCAGTGTATTCAGAGCTGATCGAAATAATCTCCCCGAATGGTAGAAACTGAATAAAATAGAATAAAATCTACATATTCACAATCAGAAATACATGAATGAGGGGTTTTTGTAAATATCTAATTTGCGTGTTCATTTCATATATATATATTAGCCAAACAACAGAATTAATTTGCAAGTGCAGCGAGCAGTTAAATGTGTTTTGCTGCTCAGAGAATTTGACAGACTTGCCATAACACATTCACTCTACTCTAAGGAAAAGCGAAGTAACCTCATGCATCATAATAAGCCGACTCACTTAATCATTGGATTGGTGTTCTTTGCTGTGAGAATAAATGAAATTATGTCAGGCTAACCTAAAATAAAATGAACTAAGCTGATAAAACTGTCAACAGCTGGCACTTTTCATGAATATAATCCTTAGAGTTTGACGCCTAAGAAATAAAATTATTAGATTTTTTTTACAGCATGGTGGAAGTAATCTCTTTTCTCAGTTTTACACAAATAGTTTTATTATTATTATTATTGTTTTTGGGATAAATCTTGTCTACTCATTTATTTTTATGGATGTATTTATTTAATATATTATATTGTTTGAGTTTGTTGACTGCTAGAAAAGAACAAATCACACAAATCAGGGCTTTAATGACCAAAATGTTATAAAAATTTTTATTGATAATTTTATTTATACCAAATGTTTTTAATTCCGAAAGTCTGCTTGATCTCCAGTCTGACACTTAGACTTTCTCAAATATAATAACATTGGTGCAATAATGATAAACAGAAAAAGTTCAGCAAAAGAATATCAAGTGAAATGAACAGAACATTATGTAATAAAAATTTTTTTGAGCGATTTAGTGACTTTGTGCATGTCTTTAGCTTAATACGTGAATACATTTTCTGATTTGGTCTTTAATGGCATTTCCAATAAAGCTGTTCTACTCTCTCAATTGCATACCCGAGCACACATACATACTGTACTCTCCCTCTTTTTCTTTCTCATTAAGCTGTCTTGGCTCTTGGTGTAAAGGGAGGGACACCCTGTCTGGGGCACATCAAAGGCTTTCGCAGTAGCGACAGGGGCTGATGAAATGCTCCATGTCTAATTTAAACCTCCAGCAGCACCACCAGAACTTGTCTCAAACATCCCAGTAAAAGTCACTGTATGGATGGCCTACTTCAGGAAGCAGGCTCAAATCACATGAGGCTTTGATTCTGACAGGACCAATACTCTGTCTTAGAGAGGGAAGAACTGTATTTTGCTTAGGGTGATGATGATATCCTGTGCTGCAGATGCTGATCAGAGACAAGTAATTATGCAATTTGAGATCAAACTGAGAAGGGAAGTGTTCAGAAGAGTATCAAAATCAAACACGTTTCCTGCTGCATTTAGCCCTAGATTTGCTATATCTCACAAACTCAAATATAGCTTCTGCAGGCTCAAGCTTTTCAAAGTTTTGCCTTAATAAAGTTCAACACAAGTTATGTTAACGCAATATCACATGAACAAAAGTGCTGTTCTGAATATTAATGAATTGTTCAGACAACTGATTCATTCTGAAAGATTCATTTAAGAATGAAACACCAGTGCATTTTTCTTGGTGATATACAACCAATCATAAACGTGGTGATACTCAGCACAATTATAGGTGTGATATTGATTTTATTCAACTGTTCAATTTAATAAGAAGTTAATATTGATTATCTTACATTAGCAGTTCTTTAGTCTATTTATGCTTTGCCAAAGAAAATCAGAATCAACAGTTCTGCAATTCCAGTATTGGCAATTATTTCCTGAATGAATTGCTGTTTTTGAATCAGTTGACTAAATGAATGATTCAGTGGTGCTTGCTCAACATTTGTTTGGTTCCTGAATCAATCTGGTTTTGAATGAATCGGTTGAATGAGCGATTCTAATGACTCAATCATAAAGGCAGTCACTTGTCGTCATGCACTTACTCATATAACAATGTAAGAGTCACTGAAAATTCCGACCTGAAATGAACATCTTTGCAGACCGACAGGAATGCACACAAACACAGACAAGTGGAGTGATACTAATAGTGTTGGGAAGGTTCCTTTTGAAACGTAATAGGTTTCAGATTGTGGTAACACTTTATTTTATGTTGTCCTTGTTACACATGTTACATGTATTTACTATTATAATAACAATCAATTATGCAGAATTACATGCAAGTAACCCTAATCCGAACCCTAACCATATAGTAAGTACATGTAGTTAATTAATATTACTTACTTAAATGTATAAGTACACTGTAGCAAGGACACCTTAAAATAAAGTGTAACCCAGATTATTTAAAATGTAACAAGTAGTGTAACTAGTTCAATTACTTTATTAATGTAAATGATTACATTTGGATTACTTTTCCAAATTTCTAACGAATGTTTTCAACTGTTAATCAGTTAATCAACTCAGTTCTCTCTAAAGTTTTCAGCAGCAATGTGGATTGATGTAATTGGCAGATGTGGTACGCTGCAAATTCAAACGAGAACCAGTCAAAAGCATCAGAATAGCATTGCTTTACTAAATGGCCTTTAAATGGCAGGAGGCATCATGAACATCAAAAACAGGCAAAACAACAGATAAATATTATTCAACATATCCTAGCTTTTTACAGAATATATTCAGATGTAACTCCCTTCGTAATCGTTAACATTTTCATAAGTGACTAATTGAATTACACTTTTTTTTTCTCAGTAACTGTAATGGATTACAGTTGCATTTATTTTGTAATTAAATTACGTAAAACCACTACATAGAACTAGTTACTAACCAACACTGGATACTAACAATAAAAAGTCCCAGTGCTGCTATTGAAACAAAACTTGGCCAATCAAATTTGAGGACCGAAACTGTTGTTTGTTACGTGTTTATGTGGATGGACCTACAGGTCAACTGGATAAGAGTAAAACAAAATTGTACGCCACCCAGAAAATATCATCCTACTCCTGCAGGATGGGTCAGTGACATTTTAACAAGTTTTTTCCCCCCTCAAGTGTGTATGCCTTGCCCTTGTCTGACTCCTTTAACTGACAGTGTCCAACATGGACTAATGGGATGTACAAGTAAGCTATTAGGTCTGTCCTGCTGCCCTTCTGTAGACCATGAGCAAATGCGTCGTTTATTTCTGTTTGTCTTTTGCTTCTCCTACAGACACAAAAGTCAGAGGCTTTCATCGGTTCTGCTGCAAGGTTGGTGGGCTCGAGGTCAGGCAGCTCCATTAGTGTAAGAAAACTGCGTAAAGGTGCTGTCATATTAGTGAAATTTCAGCAGGATTTTGCTGACACAATGTGCCATTGTATATTGTCAGAAGTCTTGCAATGTATAAAGCACAGCTCACACAGAAGTCACTTTCAAACCAAGAAGTTTTCTGTTAGTCAACGCAGCAAGTTCATGCAACCAACATGTTGCAAAATCTGCTTGGGGAACAGTGGTAAATGTGATCAAACGTGAGCTCGAGTGAGCCTCCGTTTATAAAAAGTGAGGGACAGCCAGCAAGCTGCTAGTACTGTAAATTTGGTTCTTACTCTATACACCAGCCATCTGTCAAATCATAAACGCTCACTACTGCTGCTGTGCAAAGTTGTTCCTCTTCAAGGCACTGCCCAGACAACAAAGTCAGACTTGTCGCTTGTTGACAACTTGTTAGGTACAAAATAATTCACTTGAATCACAAAATAACAGGATTTGATGTCGATAATGGTATTACTATCCAATCTAACATTTGACCATCCAGTGATTAACTCAAAGGAACCGATTGAATTACACATTTAGGCCGATAATTCTCTCATTGGCTTTGGTGAGTCAGTCTGTTGTTTCCCTGTGGTGGTTGAGCCAGCGGTTGGCCGTCAATCCAGGATGTTAGGCTGATGTAAGGATGCCTGTGCTGGATCAGCTCAGTCTGGAGAGCACTTTTAATGTGGATTTGGCCTTATCTGGAATGCAAAGAGTCCCCCTGATGCATCAAACCATTCATCCTTTATGAGCATAGTGAGCGTGTGCAGAAACCAGAGGTGAATTAAACATCACGGCTACAGGACAGCCTGGCTTTAGTCGTATATTTCCTCGCAAAGCAGCATGCAAGCCCAATCACTTGCATGCAATCCCACAGTACGTGGATACAATGGTAAACAGAAGTGTTTGGACTACCTAAATATGTATGACAGGTATTGTCACAAGCTGGTGAATACTAAATGACAGACCTCTGACTTCTCTATCCGAGGTATGATAGAAATAAATTAGACATTGATCCGCTCTTATTTTATTCATATCTCTCTGAATATGAAGCAGTGGTATCAGTGACATGGACAAATCCTCCTGGATAATCTGTTCACACAAAGGAATTGTTTAGGTGAAACTTTAAATAGGCTGTCTCTTCTTTGAACATATACGTTTATCTGAGGAAACAGAAATATCTGATAAAACTGTGATGAATCTGTCACAGACATCAGTTGTTTTTTTCTGTGTGTAATTGGTTGAAGGTTTTTTAGACTCATACCCATCTGTGAGGAAAGAACTTCTGACAGACTGAGATGAAGAAGGGCTGCTTCTCTAATGTCTGCTAATCTAATCAGACTGTCAGTGGGATCTTAAATTACTAGTCATTTCAATTTAAACAAATAGTATTTAGATTTTGAGTTTAGTCAAAATTTAATAGAATTATGCTGTGCACATAATCAGTACTATCATAAAAACATAATTTCTAACTTTTTGTAGGCAACTTAAATCAATAAGATTAATTCAGTATATTTTCCTGCATTTATTCCACATTACTATGTACATTACTAGACAATGTATGGCTGTGTTTTAGAGTATTGAACTACTCTGCCACCTACTGGTTAAACCAAGAGCCTATTCATTATTAAAACACACAAACAAGAGAATACCAAAATGAGAATACACTGCACACAAGCTTCACTAGTTCTTGTGAACAATGTGTCTGATTTGAATGGTGCAAAAGTTAAATCTCTGAAAATCACTGCCCTAAAAGAAACTTTAAATAAGAAAGTAGATGGCAGATTAATCAAAGTATTACTTAAGGGCATTTTATCCTATTTATGTTTAATGCCTTGAGCAACTAATAAAGTCTCAGACTGTATGATTCAAAGAGAATATTCCAAAAGAATTTGATGCTAATTTGAAAATACCAGCAAGAGCTATTACTTTAATAACCTTGAAATGATTGGTCTGTTATGTGTCACAACATGCACAGGTTTTCCATCTCATGCCCATCTGTTTCATTCTGCCAAACATTTCTCATATTAAATTAAAGGTTATTTGGATGTTATTCAAAAATATATATTTTTTTATTGTTTAGAAGGTCTACAAAATTCTTATCCTTTAAGTAAAACCTAAATAAAGTTTATCAAAAGCAAAAAGCTGATACGTAAATAAGACAATTTTGACCCAGAAAAACCAGAAACACTTTTAATAGGATTTGATCAAATCTGAAAACAAATCTACACAGTAAGGTGCTTTGTGATGCTACATAAGATAACAAATGCATGCAAAACATGTTGAACCTCAGCATCCACATTGTGAAAATAATACCATCAGTATTACCAATAACACCAACAGTTTTGGGCTCAAAAGAAATGAAGAAAAACAATGTGAAGAAGAGTATATAAGTACTCGGCACAGTGTTAATTATTAGTAGATTTAACCACAATACTGTTAACATCTAAATTACAATGATACATAATTAAACTTTCACATAAACATTACGCATACTTTAAGTGCTTGCTTAATCACATTTAGATTTGAATGTCTTTATAGCTGCTTCAAGAGGATCACCAGCTGGTTTAGGAAGATCAACCGGAGTAAGGCGAATCTCTTCATGAACTCCCCACAACATCTGGTCACCTTTAAGTTGTTCAGCAGGTATGATGAAGTTCTCAAGGAGCAACTGCTCAATCTGCTCTCGCTGTAATGTGAAGGTCAAGGCAGCGGCCACCGATCGTGTTTCAGGGGGTGTAAGCGCAGCGGTAATACAGGTTTGGTCGTGAATACTGATGCTGTCCATCGAAGAGCACCTCTCTCTAGAATTGGTGCTGCCCATTTGAGGACTCTTCCCCTTGGATGACTTTGCCAGACTTTCGTGCTCACATTCGTACACAGAGCTGTGGTCAGATGATCTTATATCTGTAAGTGTACTAATAGATTCATTGTCATCTGATGGAAGGCTGCTGCCAATTGTGACGACATCTTCGGATGCAACTTGGATGGGTTTCAAACGTTTGTTGTGTGGGCCATTCTCTCGAGAGTAGGAGTTGGTGCTCATGTCTAGAAGAATGCAGTCGGAGTCTTGATCTGTTTCAGAATCCCCATCATCGTGACTAAGTCGGCTTATTTTGGACTCTGGAGATTCGAACACCACACCGCGAGACTCTGGCTGCGAGGTTCTTTGAAGCATGTTTGTAATGCCATTTGTGGAGGTCTGAATATTAGAATTGGTCATCATGTAGTGCTTGACCGACTCTGGAATCACCACCTCTTTTGCCTTTTTTCTGCAGGGGTTTAGAAGAGAAGAAAAATAAGGCAGACAGTTGCCCACAATGGGCACCAGTGAGATGGGACGCAGGGCTGACACAAAGTCCTCCAGCTCCTGGTAGGAAGAATGGTCAGAGTAAGGCACCACATACACATTAGTGTGACAGGAGATCATGGGGCGGCTGGTGGGCAATATAGCGATGGTAGGCTGCACTTTATTCCACGCCTGCAGGTTGGAAGCATTGATCATAGACTGAGAGACCACACGAATGCGGCCCGCACCAGAGTCAGTGGTGAAAACGTCAGGGAGCTCCAGAACACGCAAGGTTTCCAGACGCTCTCTATGCACCTCCACCCATGTTTTAAACTCCATAGCCAGCTCCACCAGCAGGGACTCTTTACCCAGAGAGTAAAGACCTAATAACAGGTAACAGACTCTTAATAATTATTGCAATGGAGATCCATTGAGATTAATTCAGTCACTTTTCACAGTATGTTTTCTATCAGCACAACTATATGACGTTAATGAATCAATATGACATGTATAAGATACATATAAAAAATAAGTATTTTAATATATATTACTTATTAAATTAAGTTATATTAATACAGTAATATGATAAGTATCTTAATAATTATGTAAAGATAATAATAAATAAATATTTGCTCTACTGGTCAAAAATTTGGGGGTTTATGATTTATTTCATGTTTTTGAAATGTCTCTTATGTATGGAAACCCGTATCCACCACTGAATAAAAAAGGTAATTGCGACATTTTATCTTTTAATTCTGACTTTTTTCTCAGAATTGCCTGATACAAACTTGTAATTCTAACCTTTTTCTCAGAATTGTGAGATATAAACGCGCAATTCTGACTTTTTTTTTTTTTTTTTTTTTTTTTTTTACCTTTACCTTTTTTATTTTTTCAGTGGTGGAAACAGGCTTCCATACTTATGCTCACCATGGTAAGTAATTCAAGTAATTTATTCCTGTGATGGCAAAGAATTGGCAACATGACAAACTGAATTTTCAGCAGCCATTACTTCAGTCTTCAGTGTCACATGTTCCTTCAGAAATCATTTTAATATGCTGATTTGGTGCTCAAAAAACATTTCTAATTATCAGCGTTGACATTTTTTGTGGAAAATGTGATACATTTTTAGAATGAATCAAAAGTTTTTCTTTGATGAATAGAAAGTTCAAAAGAACAAAATTAGTTTGAAGTAGAAATTCATTTTAACAAAGTGATTCTAACAACATCATTCCTCTATATCGTTATCATTACAGCTGTGGTGTGGCCTTCCCAATTCTCATGGAATTAGAATGATTACTAAAACCTTATCGTACTTGATGTAGACAGGCCTTTATTGCCTGATCTGATTTAAATCGGTTACATTTTTTGTAGTCTGAGTCTCACCAATAACCACAGCATATCCAGGATGAGCCCTAATGATCTCTTTAATTTGCTGAGTGGCTCGTTGACGAGAAGGTACGGCTCGAGTGGGGTCACAGTTTGTGTTGTCCAGATACAGCACATCAATGGTAGTGGTATTCCTCAGACACTGCTCTCTGAGCATAGATGGGGTGTAACGGAAATCACCTGAGATAAAACACAATAACAGTATCATTAAAATGTAATCTCAGTATGTGACAGTGAATTTCAATAATGTTCTTTCTTAAGAAAAACTATTAGATTATAGCACATTTCCATAATATAAATGTTCTCCTCCCGACACACACCAGTGTAGAGTCTGGTGCCAAAGTATCCCTCAAAGAGAAACATAACTGCCCCAGGACAGTGATTGGCATCTATTAGAGTAACGGTCAGTCGTTCTTTTCCAAGATCATCCAGCAGCAACATATGAGCTTCCCCAATCTCCAATGGACGAATCCATTTCTCTTTGACCTGTGGAACACAACAACAGGGCACAATTTGTAATTCCTTCAAGTTTCAGCCGTTTAGCAGACAAAAGTATGCATTTATGAATTCATCTGGATTTTAGGACTCGGGGAGGATTAAACATCAATGGAATTTTGCCCTGTCCAAATACCCACACTTGCACTCTTGGACACTTGGGAGCACACACGACAGGAAGTAAGTGCGCAAGACCGTCCCAGGTCTTAAAAATGCTAAAGCGCAGCACCCTTAACGCACACTATCTCGAATACTGCTCCAGAGCGGTATTTGAGGCTTAGTGTATCCCATCATGCAATTTGGTAGAAAAACAAAGTGTTGCATGTTTTATTGGTGCAAAAATTAGTATATTTATTTTGTACAACATTTTCAACTGCTTTTTATCACTTAATTAGAAGCACCACAAATTAAATTTTGTAATCTGTTATAGGGACTACTGAACAAACATTTAGAAGTTCATTTTAAAATGCAGAGTATTGAAAATAAAAATAAAGTTCTGTAATGCTTGCAGTTTTACAACACTGTAGGTGTGTCCCATCAGGTAATGAGAAGTTCTTCACACACTTGTGGTCTTCATGTTCACTTGAACACTTGGGCCAAATACAGGAAATACATCATAAAAGTCGTCAAATGCATTGACTGCAAGTGTGGGTATTCATCCACTGTTTTCTAGACCGGAAGTTTTCAAACCTTTATGTGGGACCCACTATTATTTATTTAGAATCACATTTATTTGTAAAGCACTGTTCATTATAAACATTATTCCAGTTTATGGATTTTTTTTTTTATACAGTTGACTTTAATATTTTGTGATGTTTTTTGGGGTTTGATCTTTTTGCATCATCATATAGAAGTCGTCAAGTGCATTGACTGCAAGTGTGGGTATTCATCCACTGTTTTCTAGACCGGAAGTTTTCAAACCTTTATGTGGGACCCACTATTATTTATTTAGAATCACATTTATTTGTAAAGCACTGTTCATTATAAACATTATTCCAGTTTATGGATTTTTTTTTTATACAGTTGATTTTAATATTTTGTGATGTTTTTTGGGGTTTGATCTTTTTACATCATCATATATTGTATATAGCTCTTCATAAATGTATCTTTTTTGACTGTGTTTTTATATTGTGTAAAGCACTTTGTGCGCTGTAGCTATAAAAGTGCTATATAAATAAAATGTTACTTTAATTTTGTCATTGTTAACTAAAACGATAAAGAAATATAAATATTAGGTGAGAAAGTTACACTTAAAAAAGACAAGAAAGGTTCATTTGGCAACTAACTGAAATAAATAGGCTTAAATACTAAAATGACTGAAACTCAAATAAAAATGAACCTATATAGAATATTTAAACAAATCCGATTAAAGCATATAACAAAATTACTAAAACGTAAACTAAAATTATAACTGATAACAATATAATCTAAATATCAATAAATACTGTAATAGCACACAAATAATACTAAAATAACAATAAAAAATAATAATTTTTCTTTCAAATTTCCCCCAGACAACCTAGCTGCTTGGCCTCACCTTGAGTTTGCTCTGGAGCAGTCTGGCAGTGAGAGGAGAGCAGTATATGTGCCTGTGACTCCAGCTGGATGACAGGCCAGAGGTGTGATCCGAGTGCATGTGAGACAAGAAGAACAGACGGACGTGATGGCACTTGCGGAGCTGCCAGCAGTCTACAGCTATTGGAGTGTCTGGTAGGACTTTTCCGTTCATTTTGAGCTGCGGTGAAGTGTTCAGACGGTATCTACTGCTTATTCCTAAAGGGATTTGTTAACAAAAGCTGTGTTTCAGTTTCACTGGATTTTGTTGATGTTTGAAAAGCGTCACTTCAGTGGCAGAGCTGTCACTAATGTAAATCGAGCTGCGGTGAAGTGTTCAGACGGTATCTACTGCTTATTCCTAAAGGGATTTGTTAACAAAAGCTGTGTTTCAGTTTCACTGGATTTGTTGATGTTTGAAAAGCGTCACTTCAGTGGCAGAGCTGTCACTAATGTAAATAAACACAATGTTCAGTATGCACTAGCAAGGGTTTGTAAAGTAACAATGTAACTGACAGCTTACAAGCAAGCAGCGCTAGCAGTAAACGAACATCTCTTTGTTTTGGCACACAGAGTCAGTCAAAAAGGATAAATGCATGCTTGCCAGTCACGGTTGGTTCACCCGAGTGTGTTAGCAGGCCGGTTAGCCGGGCAGACGATGAAGTGGTGTATTTGTGCAGATGAGGGCCATGCTGAATCCGCGCATTGGGCTTACGAGGGTCGCGGTATGTTTACAAATTCAAAAGATTTCAGCGCGCTTTGAAAGGCACTCCCGAGCTCTGGCGTTTGAGGCGCGTTTGTTCGCCAAAAAATACGTTTACTGTCCACGCCTCCATGTCGCGCTCGCGCACGCGCTCTTGCCTCTGGCTTCCGTGATGGGCAGGTTTCGTGTTTTTTGCTTGAGCTCAGCCCAGAAATGGTCATAGAAACGACTGCTTCAACATGTCACATTTTTTCGACTATTGATCACAGTGGATGATATTAAGTGCCATTCAAACTTAAAATAAGTTGCTTTTAAATACCGCTTCGGTTCATTTGCTTTATTTATGTTAATGGTGGTCTCTTTTTTTCTTTCTCTTTCTTTCTTTCTTTCTTTCTTTCTTTCTTTCTTTCTTTCTTTCTTTCTTTCTTCGTGTTTGTACTTTGGTGGACAGTTGTAGAGAGATATAAATTCACATATAATGCAGCTGATATGTTTTTACTTAAGCATTTAAACCCACCGGTCACAAGAAGGTTTTCATTTATAAAGCTCTAAAAATCTTACTGACTGATGTTTTAGTGCATTTCCTGCAAATATGGAGAAGAAGAAAAAGGGTCTCAATTAAATATGTGCAGTTTCACATGATTAGTGCAAATTATCACATGACCGGAGCAGTTTATTTTTGCACCATGAGAAGATGATGACTGCATCAAAGCTCCAAAACCAAAGGCTAGTAAAGTATGTTAACATAAAGATATGACAAAGATTTTTGGTCTACATTATCTTTAAGGTGTCTAGTGTTAATATGTTAAGTGTTAGCTTAACTATTTTCGCTTGTATGAGATATATTTGCACTATATATTTAGATTTTGTGTATTTTGATTGTGGTCATTATCTTTACTCCAAAATATGTTTTTGATTGAGGCTTATTTTTTAACCTGGCAAAATTGGTCTATTATTTACAGTAGTGGTTCTCAAACCTTGCCTGGAGTATCCCCTGCCCTGCACATTTTGTATGTCTCCCTTATCTATCACACCTGATTCAACTCATCAGCTCATTAGTGGAGACTGCAAGACCTGAAGTGAGTGTGTCAGATATAGGGAGACATACAAAATGTACAGTGCTGGGGGTACTTCATGGAGAGGTTTGAGAACCACTGATTAACAGCATGCTTTGTTTTATATTCGGCACCCTTTAAGTCCACTAGAGGTCGCTATAACACTGATATAGCGCAGAGTATCCTGATTCCTTTTTAGCACATCACTATAAAGCTTGAGGAATTCTTAAAATAGATATTTAATAGGGAATATCACCAGCATACTGTGACTAGGCATACAAGGAACCGACACCCACACTAAAGATATAGGTTAATACACAATTGGGAAAACTGTAGGTTGGCACAGGGTTAACTTCTGTTTCATTACTGAATGCATCTGAAATTTGATCTCTTGAACCACTCATTGATTACAGATAGATATCTAAAATATATTGCTCAGCAATTAAAGATGGATCTAAAATATATTCATGTTATTTAATATAGATAGGAACCGGATTTGGAAGTCTGTAATAAATTATGTTGCAGCTAAAATCATTTATCATGTGTAATTATTTCCTTTTAATTAATCATTCGTAGCATGATCATTTACCTCTACATACTTACTGACGCATACACACATATAACAATAATAGAATAGACTTTGTTAATATGTTAAAAAAGCAACT
The DNA here is from genome assembly GCF_001515645.1 of Sinocyclocheilus grahami. NCBI lineage: Eukaryota > Metazoa > Chordata > Actinopteri > Cypriniformes > Cyprinidae > Sinocyclocheilus > Sinocyclocheilus grahami. The sequence goes on from NW_015505578.1 coordinate 120,948, forward strand.
GGAAGAGCAAAAAGCATCATACTGTAAATTAATCATGTTTTATATTTTTATATTTTTGTTGCTACCATTTCAGAGCTATAGCTGTTTAACCATTAACCATTTCCATAATATGTTAATTAATATAAATTTAGTTATGCATTAACAAGATTAATAAAGTATTTGATGACATTTAATGTGTATGTCTTTACCTAAAAACATTTGTTTGCACAAAATTGGGTTAATATTTTTTTTCATTTGAGATATTCAATAAAAAATAAAAACTGTGCCAACCAACCCACTACCCACACATGTGGACCCCTGGGACCTGTGTTACTTCTACCAAGAATCTTCACTGCTTTCTTGGCTGCTTTATGCTCATGCATGAGAGGAACAATGACATAATAGAGGCTTATTTGGAGCTAAATGTCTACTTTTCACTCAAGATATTATTTACCACAAGAGTAATTTTTAAATTAGATTTTTTTATTGTCTTTCATTAGTATGAGACAAGCAAAAGATGATACCAACCGCTAGAGTAAGGCAAATATGCTGACAGTAAAGATGATGAATGATTATGAATGATGATGAAGTATTTCCATTGATAGTAAAGTGATTATTTCTGTTTTCGATCACATTGAGAACTGCATGGGGTTCAGGAACAGGAAGCTCACACCTGCTCATTCAGGCAATGCAATACCACTCATTTATACTGTCTGTCTGTTGCAGTGAAGTAAAAACAAGATGGCAAAATGAATTAGCCCATTGTTCCCATTTACTTAAATATTTCATGTACAAATTATTGTAATTCCACAACTGTCTGTTTAACAATTATGAACATAATGTACTTGGACAGAGTGCATAAAATTACTATGTACAGATTAGATACATGTTCAGCTTTGATGTCAGTATAGACCTGGTATTTCATCCGCATGTGAGATCAAAATCGCCACACTAGTGTGACAAGCGAAGTGTGTAATTTGTACGCCACTAGAGTGACCAAACAGAACTGCAAAAATAATTCCCAAACACTCCCCCATGTGCAATTGGCATCCCAAACTCACGGTCAGGATGTTGGAGTCAAGCTGGTCAGGATGCTCAAACAAACAGAGCAATGTTTTGATGGCTCCTCAGAGCCACAGTGTTTAAACTTTTCAGGGAAATCAACCAACAAATGGCTTTACTTATAGTTGGGACAGGAGAAAGCATTTTATCATCCCAAAAATTACACACTTCACCTTTATTGGGGTTACTTCACCCAAAAAGACAAGTCAAAATGTAATTCAGTAGTGTAGAATTATTTTGTTTTAAAACTGATCATTATGATTCTGGAACAAGTTTAGCTAAATTCTGCTATAATACGGAAACGTAATACAGTATTGGTTTAGATTATTTATTAACCCTGAATATATTCAAACAGTGGAGATTTAGTCTTAGGTATTGACAGTTTTGCTTATTTTTTCAGGTCACCAAAAAAGGATATAGGACTTCAGTGTATCTTCATATCCTCAAACAATTCCAGTTTTGTTATGATATGCACCCAAACATACACTCACACACACACACACACACACATACAAACAAACACAATTTTACTAAAAGGCAAGAGAACCTCACTCCATCTGTGAGTAAATTCCAATGTCAGCCTCCTGCAGTAAATTTTTTTTGTGTCCTTCACAATAACAGACCTGTGCTGAGACACTCCATAATAGGACAAGAAAAACCTGTGTCCACCTCCTTGTCACTATTTCTGACATCCTCTTCCTGTCATTGTGCACAAAGGTTCAGAATACAAGAAGAGTATCCAAGAACCTGAGAGTGTACAGCGCTGTGATATCTGTTTGCATACATTCATGTTGAACCAGTAACTGGTGATGATATGTACAGAGTTCTGGCATGAAACTCTAGATGGCGCAGTCCGATAGGTCTAACTCAATCTGACCTAATGATATCATCACATGGCACAGCTGATTGGTTCTCTCCTGTATTGGTAGCCAATGAGCTCGCTGCTCAACATTCAAATATATGACTAGTGCTTGCTGTAGCAGTTGCAGCTTGCTTCAGAAATCCTCCACCTTCCCCAGCTCCACCTGTATAGATCTGCTACGAGGTGATTCATATATGCTATATGGGGGTTATTTCATGTATGTTATATTTGCAGCAGCAATATTTCTTACATGCTCACAGCAGCATGTTGTAGATGTATTGTAGGGGTGGAACGGTTCATGGAAAAAAATCGAACCATACGGTTCTCCTCACACGGTTCGGCATGCGCTAGGACCACGGTTCAACTTAAATCTGACAATGCATCTGTAATATGGTTTGCTATAAATAACACGTAAAACAAACAGGGTTCGGCTAATGTATTTTTCTGTTGATGGATGCGCATTCTGGCTTCCCAATACATTACAACAACAGCGATGGGAAAAAAAAGACGTGGACAAACCATTCACTTTTGTTCAATGCGAATGCCGTATGATGGAATATGAGAAGTCATTTATTCCGTCATCACCCGGTTGCTGATTGCGCGCGCGCACAGGTGAGACCTGAACAGCACACGTTGATATCTGTGTTTAAAACTAAACTCATTTAAGCTTTGCCAGTTTAAACATTTAAGAGCCAGAGGACACGAGCTCGCACGCGCATTGAGAAGATTTGTGCGTGCGCTCATCCGAAGTGCGCAAACCCGCACCTCAGAACCAGAACGCGCACAGATATTAAGCTCTCTCTGAAGTATCGTGTTTAAATGGACAAATTCACACAAAAATTGTGTAAAAATGCCGACATAGCCGGCTGAACGTACTGTATCAGTGCATTCTCTTAAAGTGACAGCACTTTCTTAATGTTATTCAAACAGCAACAACAAAGAATTCACTCACTGCTCTTGATTGAATAGCTTTTGTAAATTTAATAAAGATTCATCTTAATTTATACAGTGAAATATACAATGCTGTTTTACATTTCATTACTTTATTCAATTTCTGTACCTAAAAACTAATGTTAGACCTACCTAAAAAAAAACTGAAAATCACTGTTTATTTTATTTGTATCTTTACTCTATTGTATTTATTTGTGCTGTTGCTTGTAGTTAGATAGATTATTCTTATTTTCTTTATTTTTATTTGACAGTATAGTTTTTCCCTAAACATAACTGTACCGAAACCGTGACTCTAAAAACTGTGATACAAACCGAACCGTGAGTAAGTTGAACCGTTCCACCCCTAATGTATTGGTAGTAGCAAGTCTCGGTATTTGCTCTGCCGCAGCAGCAGCAGCGTAGCAGATCAATTCCGCCAAGACCAAATACATTACATTATACCTTATGTCTTTATAATTTAATTGCATGATATTTACTGTCAAAATAATTTGATTTAAAAACATCCTTCAAGGCTGCTTCATAAAGCAAGATTTACTGTGTAAGAGGTGAAATTATCTCTTCATGAAACCAAACGTCAGGAACTCACACAAAACAGATTCCATGCAACAAAACGATAAACTTTCTAATCTGAAGAGAAGATCTACTCAACTGCCTCTTGACCCATCCATTTCTGACCGTCACTGGCTTAACAAGTTACAGTTTTCATGATTATAGAGAGAAATGACACTTTTTGTTATGTGCTAGCAGGGTGCAGCCTACTTAAAGGTATTTAATCACCCTGTATCCTCTGAGTAAGTACAGAACTGGCCAGTGTGTGCAGTGTGTTCACCATGAATTACTAAGCGATACCAGGTCATTAATGAATGATTAATTGAAAGTATGGGATTTCCAGAATAATCAAATATCTAAATAAATAATGAACAATCGATATTTGTGATCAGTTTTTAATTAGAAATATCACCTAAATTTGATGATCACTTTAAATTTTAGTCAGATTGAACACGGAGCTAGGCTAAAATTGAAACTAAATCCTGATAAATTAAGTGAACTTTGCAGAAGCGCAAGTAAAACACCTACACGAATTATACCTCGGCCACCAATTGGATTCTGTCTTTGGGCCAGTCTGGGTGGATACTTACACCTGTGGCTTCAAAATGATTTTGACTCATTTGGTGCTTTTTAAAGTAATGCTGTCTCATTATTCCAATAAAGGGACATTTCAGCCAGAAGAGTCTGTGGTGAGCTCTGATTTACATTCAAAAGAGACAAACCAAGACATGACAGCTTTGGACGTCCAGCCAGCAGAAGCCATTCGACCTCCTTAGAAAATCCTGCGATGTCAGTCAGACGTTATGTTCCAAAGCAGGTTCTGGAGCAACGATGGCAGCAGCAATGTAGTGGTTGTTATCCAGTCTCTCACTTGGCTGGCTCTCAGGGGGAGGAGCCTCTTTGCAGCAGAAGTACTGCTTCCAGATCCTTTGGAACGCAGTACGAAATTTTTTTATGCGGAAAGCATAAACAATAGGGTTGACAGCAGAATTGCCATGCGTGAGCAGAATTGCAATATAAATGAGGAACATGGGCTTCTCACACTTCGGACAGAAGAGTGTGATGCAGTTCATAATGTGGAGAGGAAGCCAGCTAACAGCGAACAAGAAAAGGACTAGCGCCAGAGACTTCGCCAGCTTCAGTTCTTTGTCATAATACTTATTTGGTTCAGAGTGGCCGGACACCTTCTTATTTAGCTGCTTGTGGATCATGTAGAAGATTTCAGAGTAAATGATGAGCATGAAAAGCAAAGGGGGAAGCACCCAACCGAAAAAGTTGAAGTAGACCATGTACTCCATGCTGATGACGTTCTCAAACTGGCAGGTAACGATGAGGTCAGGGCCGATTGAACCGTTGTTATTATGTTGCAGGTTGTGTAAATTGTTCCAGCCAAGCATGGGAGTCAAGCCGACTATGAAGGCCACCATCCAACACACGAATACTGCAATTCCAGCTCGTTTGGGAGTGACCACTCGCTTATAACTGAAATACAAAAACAATAAGAGTGAAACAAGTTTTCATTGTAATTTTGAGAAAAATTTAAATCAGTGTCTTATGATACACATTATTATTACTGCAATTTCAGCAATATTATAACTACAAACTGTACAATAAAATAAAAAACATGTATCTCCACAATATCAGTTTTACAATCAAATAAAAGGCTAAATTCTATGTAATTACTACTGGTACAGAATCTGGGTCACCTTGCAAAGTACTTCTTGGTATCTTTGGATGACCAAAGCCAGCTGCTTTTACCTGCTGTCTAACTTAAATTAAGAGCTAAATTGTGACAAAGTACCACCACCAGAAAGCTTGTTTCAGTCTCACCCACTCGATCTCATCCTTGCATCTTCTCTGAGATGCGGTCTTTTATCTGAGATTCTAGCTCTCTCTCCAAACTCCTTGTCTTTTGTGTGAATGAGTTCAGAACAAAGGTACCTGTGATTTAATGGCAGACTTTCAAGTCTCTGGAGCTGACTGACTGAATTCCACACAAAGGTGCTCTGAGTCAATAGACCCTGTTTGTTCAGGGATTCAGTAGATGGTTTTGGCTTGAATCATTGCTTGAGCGTGCTTTTATTAACTGCAATAAGTAAAAACAGAAATGTTAAATGATAAATTGTTCTTTCATCTCAATATTAATAGTCTTTGCATGATTTGTGTGCAGCCCAGAACCACAGCCTATTACTCTGTTTTCACTCATGCATACACTTTCAGGAAAGAAATGCTCCAGTGATGGTTTTGTACCTTTTTATAAGAGTTTACTGTAGGTCCAAGAGAAGTGCTGTTTGCTTTGTTTTTAAGTTGCTATGATTAAATTAACAGTTTTCGGATTGTGCAAAAATATATTGTTGTGTTTGGAAAGCTGTGAAGCATGACTACACTTTATACAGAATAAAAGCTATATGCATTATTGAAGAGTGGATAAAATAAAATGAATTAATTTGTCCCTGTCTTCTGCCAGTAGGTTGTAATGCAACGTTACATTCTGTATCAGTAAAAGGTGTAGACCGTAGAACTTTAGTCAGTTTTATTTCAGCTCACCCTTCCATTATTCTGGGATCATGCTGGGATAACAGGGATGGAATTTACATAGAATTCACACAGATTGAGCACTGATGTCAGTGAGATATACTGATGATATATTAGATCATTTATTCAGAAGGTAATATACTGTATTCAACTTCTCACTCAAATTATTATACTGGCAATATGATTTGCAATTTGCAAAACTGCCGTTGCCCCCACACCTTTGGACTCCACAGTAGGCCTTCTGTTCAGTCTCTTGCGTTCTCATCTATTGCGCACAGTGGTTGATCCTGGCAGAGCTGACAGGCAGTGACTCAGGGCAGCTATTCTATACACTTCTCAGACACACTTCACTTCTCTATAGCTCATTCGCGACAGCTTCATGGGATTGTGTTCACTCTTCAAAATAAATTTTGTAGGAGTTAACTTTTTCCTTGCAGCACCCTGTGCTAACCACCTAATTTTTTACATAAGAGCGACCACAGCTTGAATTTGCTAGGTTTCCTGTGTCATTCACTTGCGCAATTAAAGAAAATAGCTTACTTCCATGTTGCGAAATAAGTTGGGTACTTCCCTCAGACTGATGCTGGTATGTGTCTGCCCACAAGTCTCCTCACACAAGTGTTGAAATGGGCTGATTTTATGTTAATTCTGGCTTATAGTACTGGACTGGTCATGGTAATCATTAATCATGCCAGTGAAATCACAATATTAAATGCAAAATTATAGAATAAACTCATCTAGGATTTGAACACAGGACTCCCGTGTTTGATGCATTAAATTGAGAAAAGAGCACAGAACACAGAAGTAGCTATATTGGCCTCACAAAAAGCATCTTTAAAAATGGAATGCCTTTTAGCTGAGTATGCTGAGTATGTTTAACTCCTCTGAGGACAAAGAGTAACCTAGCCATAGAGTCTTGCAAATAGGATGTAGTTAGAACGTAAAAGCAGATAGTGTGTGCATGTTGGAATCTTAATCTGGCTGGGACAGTGTATTTATGTGATAAAGTGATATGATTTATCTCATGAAACTTGACATTAAGTGATATGCAGGAAGTATAGACAGTTCAAGAAACAATACAAAAGAAACTGCAACAAAAAAAGGTTAAAAATAATAATAAATTAAGCACATATACCAAAGAAGAATACCTGTTCTAAAAAAAAACTGTACTTACTTAAAGACACATTCTTTGTGCCATATACTGTAAAATTTATGGTAAGCTCTGCAAATAGTGCACACATATGGTGTAAGCAGTACAGAAACGCATGAGTCATATTATGTTATTAGGTCACGTGCATGTAGTTTCTTCCATCTGTATCCCTTGAGCAACATAAACCGCATGTTGCTTGAAAACGGTCTGGCCAGACAGTAGCCAATATGATTATTATTATAAATTAATGGTTCAGCAGATCTTTGATTGATTGTAAAATTTACAAAAAAAATTTTTTTTCCAAAATTTTAATCTTTATGCAAGTGGAAGTGGAGCTTTCAGAGTAGTATTCAATAGTATTCAAAATATTTATTCATAATTTTTATTTGATATTTTACATTTACGTATTCCCATTTATTGCCCTTATTATATCTTATCATTATAATTTTGTTTTAAATCCTAAAACTTTTTTCTGTGCAATTGGTCTCAAGTGATTGGACCCCACTTTATATACACTATTAGGCATGGGCCGGTATGAGATTTTGACGGTATGATAACCTTAAGCAAAAAGATCACGGTATTGTTGTTACAGCTCTAAAATGTGTTATTTTTAAATGTCTGGGTAAAAAACAAACAACAACAAAAAAAAACTTTTTCCACTGAACACAATATATTTTATTTTTGAGCAACATACAAAATATTTGAAACAACAATATTTGTTTATTTTTTCTTTGATTTGTTTCTGAAATGTTTGCTGAATTGTGGGCTGTCTTGCCGTTTTTGATGTGAAAAAGAAAAAAAGAATAAAAACAAAGACTGACATCTTTATTTAACCTAAATCTGTAATTACAGTTATTTAATTTTAGTTATATAATATAGATATAATTAATTAGACCAGTGAAAAAAACAACTGACAAAACTTATTGAGGAGGGAAAATAAAGCTCTCCGAGCTAACGGGGCAATGAGTTCACACAGTATATTCAAAAGACGTATTTGTAACATCAACTCTTATAACTGTCTGCAAACCCTAGCTCTTTTGTGAAGAGCGTTTTTGAAGCTCAAAGTGGGCGGAGCCAACTTGGCCGATTTTGGCAGCGCGGATAATCGAAAATGGGCAAAGAGGCAGGAGCTGGTTGCTGAAACCACACCCGCCCAGCCCGACGGTGGTGACAGCAGTCCACCTGTCACTCAAGTAGCCACACCCTTAATTATGCAGAACTTTAAGGCTTAATATAATTTAAACAGATGAGTTATAAAAAAATTCACCCCCTCACAGTTGTCATGAAGGGCAAAATTAGCTATATAGACCAAAACCACTTTTTGTACCAGGCTGTAAACATATTTTTTTTCTGCTGTAAAGTTGGGCATTTTAACATGGGGAGTCTATGGGACTGACTCCATTTTGGAGCCAGCCTCTAGCGGCCAGTCGAGAATTGCAGTTTTAGTCACTTCTTTGTTGGTTTCACGAGAGAGACCGGAAGGTTTCTGCTTGGTGTTGACCTGATCGTCACTCTTTTGTGTGTTACACACAATCTACTAAATATAGACAACTTCATTATAAAGAAAAATAACAAACGAAAAAAATATATAACCATAATCTATGACAAAAATTAGGGATGCACCGATATGAAAATTTTGGCCGATACCGATAACCGATTATTCTTTATTTTTGAAAGCCGATAACCGATATGTTGGCCGATAAATCTATATCCAAATTGTTATATACTTTTTGAGAGCCTGATTACAAAAAAGGTCTCATCATTAAAAGCCACATGTTTTCCCAAACACTTCAACATAAGCAGCCTAGTTTGAACGGTGTACGTTTTAAAAATATTTTTACTCTCCAATTACCAAATTTAGTCATAAAAAAGCCTTACAAATAAATAAAATAATGCATAAATAATGCAAACAAGTCACTGGACATCATTACACGTGTAAATAATCAAAATGAATGCGCCACAGATCAATAAAACAGAATTGTATATAATGTTATATACACAACATTCCCAATCATAGTTATTAATGTTGTGCACTGCTGTTTGAGCTGCGTGCGCTGAGCTAAAGACGATCACCGGTAAACTGAAGCGCTCTTTTAACTTAACCAAACGCATTCTATATGAGATAAATCAGATATACATCAAATAAACACAATATTACAACGTACAATTGCACAAAAGGCTGCAAACGAACAGCGCGCATCTGAAGTGTCTCTGAAGGAAATAATGCATTATTTATCGGCTTTAAGATATCGGCCAAATTTTCTTATCAGGCCGATACCGATAACAGAAAAAATGAGCATTTATCGGCCGATACCGATATGGTGGCCGATATATCGTGCATCCCTAATATATATATACATATATATATATATATATACACATATACATACATACATATACACACACAGGCACAAAGAAAAACAAGTAGATAGAATAGAAAAAAATAGAAAGCTAGTGTTTGTTTGTTTTTTGTTGTTTTTAAAAAAAAAAAGAAAAAAAAGATAAACATAGATAAAGTAGATTTAA
>NW_015505578.1:130800-131892 GCF_001515645.1 Sinocyclocheilus grahami
AGATGAGTTATAAAAAAATTCACCCCCTCACAGTTGTCATGAAGGGCAAAATTAGCTATATAGACCAAAACCACTTTTTGTACCAGGCTGTAAACATATTTTTTTTCTGCTGTAAAGTTGGGCATTTTAACATGGGGAGTCTATGGGACTGACTCCATTTTGGAGCCAGCCTCTAGCGGCCAGTCGAGAATTGCAGTTTTAGTCACTTCTTTGTTGGTTTCACGAGAGAGACCGGAAGGTTTCTGCTTGGTGTTGACCTGATCGTCACTCTTTTGTGTGTTACACACAATCTACTAAATATAGACAACTTCATTATAAAGAAAAATAACAAACAAAAAAAAGATTGGGGGGGGAGGGCAGAGCAGTTGTTAAGTTTGTTATGGTAGTATGTGGTTTTAGCAGTGGAGACATTTGCATACCGATAACCGATTATTCTTTATTTTTGAAAGCCGATAACCGATATGTTGGCCGATAAATCTATATCCAAATTGTTATATACTTTTTGAGAGCCTGATTACAAAAAAGGTCTCATCATTAAAAGCCACATGTTTTCCCAAACACTTCAACATAAGCAGCCTAGTTTGAACGGTGTACGTTTTAAAAATATTTTTACTCTCCAATTACCAAATTTAGTCATAAAAAAGCCTTACAAATAAATAAAATAATGCATAAATAATGCAAACAAGTCACTGGACATCATTACACGTGTAAATAATCAAAATGAATGCGCCACAGATCAATAAAACACGACATTCCCAATCATAGTTATTAATGTTGTGCACTGCTGTTTGAGCTGCGTGCGCTGAGCTAAAGATGATCACCGTCACCGGTAAGCTCTTTTAACTTAACCAAACGCATTCTATATGAGATAAATCAGATATACATCAAATAAACACAATATTACAATATTACATTGCACAAAAGGCTGCAAACGAACAGCGCGCATCTGAAGTGTCTCTGAAGGAAATAATGCATTATTTATCGGCTTTAAGATATCGGCCAAATTTTCTTATCAGGCCGATACCGATAACAGAAAAAATGAGCCGATATGGGCCGATACCGATATGGTGGCCGATATATCGTGCATCCCTA
>NW_015505578.1:140087-199445 GCF_001515645.1 Sinocyclocheilus grahami
AATTAAATTCAGCACTTTTATTTCCAACATGCGCCCATTCATGGCTGCATATTATTTAATTCAGATAAAGTTACGTCTTTATTGGGACAGGACTTGACGGATTATTTTACGTGACTCCGTGAGTTTGTCTCAATTTCTTCGAGCCAAGCTGCATAAACTGCATATCAGGCATTTATGTAATACATCTAATTTGTGCATTAATGGCTGTTATGTTAAATAAAGTTTACTAACTACAGTAAATCAAGTACCTGTGCACGCCATTGTTGTTGCCTTGTTTCCCCTCAGATGTTCTGCAATGTTGATACTGCGCGCAATTCTCAAAACATCTACAAGATGGCACTATTTATCTGTGAATCCGATATTACAAAACTGATATCCGATTATTGTGAAATGCTTAAATATCGGGAAAAATATCGGTCGATCTCTAATTATAAGCTTGTGTATGATGTGATTTAGCCAATGCACATTTGTTCAAAAGCCTGGCAGAGTGATCACAAGATGCTAGGCAAAGGTTTTGTGTTGTTTAGAGAGAGGATGTGCATTCTCATCTTTTTTCTGTTAATTATCATTAGGGATGCACCGATATGAAAATTTTGGCCGATACCGATAACCGATTATTCTTTATTTTTGAAAGCCGATAACCGATATGTTGGCCGATAAATCTATATCCAAATTGTTATATACTGTTTGAGAGCCTGATTACAAAAAAGGTCTCATCATTAAAAGCCACATGTTTTCCCAAACACTTCAACATAAGCAGCCTAGTTTGAACGGTGTACGTTTTAAAAATATTTTTACTCTCCAATTACCAAATTTAGTCATAAAAAAGCCTTACAAATAAATAAAATAATGCATAAATAATGCAAACAAGTCACTGGACATCATTACACGTGTAAATAATCAAAATGAATGCGCCACAGATCAATAAAACAGAATTGTATATAATGTTATATACACAACATTCCCAATCATAGTTATTAATGTTGTGCACTGCTGTTTGAGCTGCGTGCGCTGAGCTAAAGACGATCACCGGTAAACTGAAGCGCTCTTTTAACTTAACCAAACGCATTCTATATGAGATAAATCAGATATACATCAAATAAACACAATATTACAACGTACAATTGCACAAAAGGCTGCAAACGAACAGCGCGCATCTGAAGTGTCTCTGAAGGAAATAATGCATTATTTATCGGCTTTAAGATATCGGCCAAATTTTCTTATCAGGCCGATACCGATAACAGAAAAAATGAGCATTTATCGGCCGATACCGATATGGTGGCCGTTATATCGTACATCCCTAACAAAAATGCTATTATAAACTAGGTTAGTGGACAATTCGGTAGGAAAAGTTACTCTAGAAAAATAATGAGTTTATAAAATCTAATTTTATAAAAGCTAAACTTTTAGTGAAAAAAAAACATTATTTAGTGGGGTACAAATAAAAGTGAATAAGAGTAGCACAAAAATTTTTGCAGTTAAAATTTTGCAAAATTTTGTATTGTTGTAAAATACATTCATGAAGAGCAAGTAATATATTTATGTATAAACATATATGTGACCCTGGATCACAAAACCAGTCTTAAGTAGCACAGGTATATTTCTAGCAATAGTCAAAAATACATGGTGTGGGTCAGAATTATTGATTTTTCTTTTATGCCAAAAATCATTAGGATATTAAGTAAAGATCATGTTTGATGAAGCTATTTTGCAAATGTCCTACTGTAAATATATCAAAACATAAATTGATTAGTAATATACATTGCTAAGAACTTCATTTGGACAACTTTAAAGGCGATTTTCTCTGTATTTTGAAAATTGACCCTTATGACTAGTTTTGTGGTCCAGAGTTACATATTATAAATTAATATATAATAACATATTATAAACTTTATAATGTTTTTTTTTGTGGCTTTCGTGGGGCTTAACAATAACACAATAGTATATGCAGAATATCGGATTTGGATCGGCCTCGTCTGACCGATACCCGATCCAGCAGAAAATGCCAGTATCGGAGCGATACCGATACTGAATATAGGATCGGCGCACCCCTACATCTAATGAACAGGTTTGACTACTTTAGGAATTTCCACGAGTACAAATCTTAATGTTTACGCATATAATGATATTCTAGGGAACTGTGTGCTTCTAATGTTATAGCAACGTTTTTTGTAACCTTGCCTTATACACAGATGCATTGTCATGTTAGAATCAGGGTGTCGGTGGGGATTTAAAAAGTATTAAAAGTTGATAAATCAATTTAGAGAAAATTAAGGCCCTTAATAAGTATTAAAAAGTCTTAAATGCCATGTTCCCAGGGATATAATTTTGTATAATCTTTTCATTATGTATATTTGTCGAATAGTGGGGTTCTGTGTTGTTTATTTATGGAATCCCGCAAGATTTGACAAACTGTTACGGCGCTCACTGACTGACTGCGCCGCTGCGTGTATCTCTCCTTACTTTTGACCCGTGATCAGTCAAATCTGACTTCTGCAGTTCGTGTTGGATGCAGGGTTGTTGTTTTTTTTCCATGAAATTGGGCTGCTTTTAAACTGTTGCCATGGGTTGATTTTACCCAGTGGGTTAAAGGTTTAAAATATTGCATAAATTACATTTGGTTGAAATGCTTGTACTAAAACATTTTGCATTCTACCTGTAATAAAACTGTGCTAAATGTTTTGGGCCACACTAGTAGGAAGCATTTGAGCTGTGTTTATGATAAATGTGCATAACAGTGACTGTAAAATATGTATTTTAGGGATGGAAATTACATTTTTATATTTGGTAATTGTGCTACTTTGGGCTGGTCTTTTTATTACTGGCATGGGCTTGGGATGCACAATTAAAATGATGTAATAGTTGATCATTATTTTACCTTCCATGATCATTCAGACACAATCAGGCGCAATACTGACACTGTCAAGTCTGCGTCAAATCAGGCACTCTTTAATCACAGGTAAACTGTTTGATCAGTCAGGCATTTGTCATGAGAAGCGTTCCACAAAAGAGCTAGGGTTTGCAGACAGTTATAAGAGTTGATGTTACAAATACGTCTTTTGAATATACTGTGTGAACTCATTGCCCCGTTAGCTCGAAGAGCTTTATTTTCCCTCCTCAATAAGTTTTGTCAGTTGTTTTGTTCACTGGTCTAATTCTTGTTTCTTGGGTTGCATTGTTTAGTCACTCAATTAATTCTCTTTTGCTTCGTTCCCCACTTCTGAATTATGTTGTATTAATAAGGAGTTATCACAAAGTAAGTCTGTTTAGTTGTGCCATCTTACAATCAATATATAATAAATGTAGGTTAAAGTGTTGCCGATGTAACCGGTTAAAACTTGGACTGGCGATGAGGTCTTAAAATGTATGGAAAGAGTCTTAAAAAAGGTCTTAAAAGGTATTAAATTTAACTCCATGATTCCTATATATACCCTGAGAATAGAAAAGGGTCCTGTCCAAACTTTTGCTATAAATTTAGAAGCACACAATTCCCTAGAATATCATTATATGCTTAAACATTAAGATTTGTACTCATGGAAATTACTAAAGTAGTCAAACCTTTTCATTAGAAGGGGGTCTCCCAATACTTTTGGCAATATAGTGTAGGCCTATAGTTGGATCATAGACAGTATAGACACAATATGTATAATGATTGGTGGATGGATCATGTTTTGTGGGGAACAGCCAATAATCACCACAAGGAATAATCTCTCAAAATACAAAAAAGTTATGTTTGAGGTGGGCTTATAGAGGATGAAATTTATAGTGCATGTGTGACATATGATAGGCTGTATGACAACATAATGCACAGTAGCATGTAAGTAAAGGTGTATTTACTTTTTACAGCACAGGAACAGCAGATGGAATGAGGGAATGATAACTTTACCTGGTTGGGATCTTGACCCTCAGGTATCGGTCGATGGCTATAGCGAGCAAGGCGAGGATAGAACTTTGGGTTAGAACCAGTACCGTGCACGCCACCAGCAGACAGCTGTAGAAGTGAGTCTGGAGTCCGATACTTATAGTTATCGCCAGTGGTATGACCAGCGCTCCTACTGCAATGTCCGCGAGCGCCAGAGAAACAATGAAGCAAAACGTAGTATCTCTAAGCGATCTATTAATTTTTACCGCCCAAACCACCATCACGTTTCCTATCACGGATGACACGGCGATCACCACCTCCATGCCCATGTAGAGGGCTTTGGCCGCGGAGAGGTCCTCAGGCATTCTTCCACTCGACGGGAATCGATAGTACGTTGAATATCCACGCGACAATGGGGTTTCAAGTGAAAGTGATGTGTAAATTGATTAACTGTAGTAGTCCAGAGAAAACCCCCCCCCTTAATGCGCTGCTCCTCAAAAGAGCAGCCTTATTCCACACATGCCTATTCACAGTTGGAAATGGACGAACGGGAGAAGAATAAACCCCACAAAACCACAAAAGTGACTTACAAAATATTGAGCTGAAAATATCGCTGGGTTTTTCGCGTTTTTTTTTTTGTTTACTTTAGCGCCTCTTCATTAGGTCCACCTGCGCTCGTGCGAGAGATGCGCGCGCCACTTATTCATCCCCAAATCGTTCAAATAAATGTATCCGTGTCACCTACAACTGTCAGGCAGTTCTCTGGATGTCCAATGAGTCGGAAAATAAATTAAAAGACGCACCATATTTGTTCCTTGGATATGTGAAATCAGATATTGTCCAGAGCGCGGGTCGTTCTCACTCACTCAGCACTCTCGTGAGCTATGCGCTGCCCCAGAATAGCCGTCGATGGGTAGAGCCCTTTGTCTCACCCATACTCGCCCTGTTAGCAATTTAAAACACGTTTGGGAGCAAAAGAAGTCCAACTAACCCGTGTAGATTCTTGAAAATGTCAAAACAAAAGGTCGTTCCGTTTTCCTTTGACAGGAGAAAAAACACTATCCCAAACACCGCGCCGTCTATTTTGGTTCCCTCCTTGAGAATGGCTGAGGGGCAACCTGCGTTCGCTACTTTCTTTTGTAGAGAGCCCGAAATCATTTTCTCACCATTGTATTTGTCTTAAGTGAGCATTTAACTTTGACGCTCAGGATAAAAAGTGGGACTGACCGTGCCCAAGTGTTTCGTGTAATATTAGTCTGCTCTACAGATATGAGACAGCATTGCACCATGAGTGGAGGGGAGTAGGAGGTGACAGTGCCTGATGAGCAGTGACTATTTAAACGCTCAAAGACGCCCCATGAAAGATATAAAATGTAATAAGAAATATATTTGCAACATTTCAAGGAAACTAATAGGTTTAATAATCTACAATAAGCTTAATGTGCCAGCTGAGACATCAGTTAAAAAAAATCACAGTATGCTCCAGGTATCTCACAAACGAAGACAGTCTAATAAAGCAAAACAAAATTATGTATGACACACTTTGCAAGGTCCTTTTGATGTTTAAGTTTTAAACAGAGGAGACCAGGCCTAGTTGTCCCAGTTTTTATTCCACTGAATATTTATCTTTGTAGGTTCATTGTTGAAAGTCATTTTTTATATAAATTGTCTCAGTGTAACCTGCCTTTAAATAGATGAATAAAGCTTTTAGCAAAATGTGAACATACAAAAATATCAAATAAAAACACAATGTATATTTTAAATAAATAATATTTATATAAAATTTACAGTATTTATATAAGAACAAATATTGTATTAACATAACAAATTCTAGAGACAATGTTATATGTGTTGGTATTAGGGCTGTGCAATATATCGAAATTATCGAAATATCGCAAATGTACATATCGCAATATGCATATCCATACAGCTTGCAATATTTGAACAAAAGACAAAGAGAAAATCACTCACTGCTCTTACCTAAATAACTTTTGTAGCTTTAATAAGAATCAGTGCATATTGAATTCAAAGAGTAAATACTACGCAATACTACGTTTTTTTATTTTTCCTTTTTATTATTCAGTTCCGAAACTCATGTTAAAATGATTACACTAATGTTAAAATGACATTTTTATGTAATGCTTGAGTAAAACACATACCTTTCACCTTCAGAAGTTGTTGTAGGGGTGCTTTCTTATTAGAATCAGAATCAGTATGAGATTTATTCACCACCAAGTGTGCACAAACACAAGGAATTTGTTGTGGTTTTACAGGAACTCTTGGTACATACATACATACAAATAACCATACATATATATGACACAAGAGAGTTATAGAAGTTCACAGAACTGACTCAGCAACAGTTGAGTAAAACTGTTTCATCTGAGCATGTGGCACTTTAAGCATTAACGTATCGCACGCATATCGAATATCGCATTATTTAATGAGTTATCGCATATCGCATTTTTCTTCAATATCACACAGCCCTAGTTGGTATTGTGGATCAGTGACTGAACCTCTGTCTGGCTGACAAAAATCTCCTCTTTTTGAGGTGAATCATAATGAAGTCTTCCATACTGACACATCCCGGTCAAAGCCCGCTCAGTGCTTTCATTCTCTCCAGCTTTTGAGTGTGAGCTCAGAGACAAAGCACAGACCCCTCAACGCTAGATGCAGGTGATTTAGCAAGTAGGAAAATACATGGCATGAGAAAGCTGGCTGCACCACAGTGCCTGACTCGTTTCCATATGAGAAATTTCTGCACGATCCATCAAGGGCGGTGAATTCGTTCATGCACACAGAATTACGACATGAGATTTATCCTGCCGATTCTGAGGAAAGAGATGCCACATTCCTATGTTATGAAGTAAGTCTTATATGACTACACAGGAATGGCTTTTATATAGTAGCCTAAAGTTTTAAAGTGCTTTTTTTTGGCATGAAAAAAATGTGTATATTCATACTGAAACAGTATTTGGAGCTGATCTACATACAGATGAAACCATGCAAAACATAAATTAAGAAAATGGGGGAAAAAAGTTTAAGATTTTAAAAATCAAGTAGTTAAATAAAAAAATAAGAATTGAATTTGTTATGCTAGTGCTTCATGACATTGGCTTCTGTTTGGGATTCTTCAATTCTCCAATGTCCTCTAGGACATTATATCAATAGTTAGATCAATGCACAGCTGTGCAGTAACTAATTATCCAACCATACCTGCAATAAAACTAATAACATGACTGAATATGTTCTGTGGCCCTTTTTGTGTCCTATAGGAGCAGGTTCAATTGGAGCTGGAAAATCCAGATGGTAAACATCTTTTTATGTACTGTAGTACTGGCACTACTACCAAAACCCTAGCGGAGCAGAACCACATCAGTGGATCTCACTCAAGGGAGGACAAAATCAACAAACAATCAAACAAACAGACTGTGGATTCTCGGTATAAGGGCGTTTGTTTTGTCTTGCATGTCTGATTACAGTTGAAAATCTGCCTGGCTCTTATCAAAGCTGTTCCACTGTTTGTTGTTATAGAGTTCAAGTCAAGAGGTCATACATGAGATGCGAGAGGTCACAGAATGAAACAGAAACCTAAATCATATTGTTATATATGATGATGGACCTGATGATATTTGCTATCAAATGTTACAAATATTGCAATAAATATTTTTACACTGTAAAAAAGGGTGTAATAGTGAAATTTACTAGCAATTTCAGTTTAAAACTGAAATTTGTGTAGTTTCTACACCAATTTATTTCAGTGTACAGTATGTACATTAATATTTTTGTAAAAATATAAATTATTATTACTATTACAATGTTTTTCATCTTTCATTTTATTTACTGTGTTTAGTCTTTTGCATGTTCTTTTTTATGCAGTTAAGTTGCACATACTTTGGCAATAAAAAATAGGTCATAAAATTGTGCTGCAAGAAGACGTTTGTGAACCTTTGTTATTACCTAAATCGTATGCATTCATTGCTCAAATGTAGTCTGCAAAGTGACAAGAATGGACAAACACAATTTGCTTTAACTAATAACACCCAAACAATTGTAGTCCTTGTCAATACTGAACACATTGTCTAAACATTTACCTTACCGGTGACCAGCTTTTCTCAGGAAACGGTAAACACCTCCCAGACTGATTCTTCGAGAAAAATTAACTGAAACAGTTTTAACATGCCTTTTAGTTGATTTAGTTCTGCTAAATGAAGCAGAAATTTGTGTTGCATTTTACTCAACCTGACCACATTCTTGGCATGAATATGCCTCTGATTCACCTTGAATATCCCAAGCATTGCAAGCATCTCTTTTCTACCCTGAAGCGGCTTTGCACCATAAGAAGGCACGGATTGAGTGTGGTCCCTGAAAAGAAATGTGATGTGGTAAGCACTTTTCTAACCGCAAGGCCATCCCCATTAGACTCATTTGTGTAGATTTTTTTAAATGGCTGAGCCATTTTGTGTCCAGCTCCTTATCATCCAGACGCATGCCTAAAATCTCTGAGGTTCACGATCATAATGCTTTGAGGGTGTGCTGTGGTAATTAAGAAGACAAAGAGATGTGCAGCTCTTAGTGTGTTTCTCTCGCTTGCAGTCCTCCCCAAGGAACATCCGCTGTGTCCACAGTTTGAGAGCAGCACTTTACCAACAGCAGTATTTGCCTATTCACCTTAATGACCCACTCAGAGTGTCCGCACTGCTGGGTTTTCTTTAGCAAACATCTGGGCTTTGCGCAGCTGCAGTTGACATTATAAAGCTCATGCCAGCTGGTTCTGAGGTCCCTTACAGTTTTCTTAGTCAAGACACCTTTTAAGACCTGTTCACATCAACCATCCCCCAGAAAGTGTGTCTTTAAAAGCAACTACCAAGAGGGAATCATGCCGTAATGGATCGACTCTTAAATGTCACTAAGGAGTCCTGCAGGTGCTTACACAGACCCTAAAATAATGCCATTATGACATAAAGAAACAAATGTGTTTTTGACCAAGTGATAGATACTTATTGCTTTACAAAATACATATTTAGGTTGTTCATGATGTAATTTGCTTTATGGTTGTGTTTTGGTCAGCCTGATACCATTGTAGACCCATTTTTAGTCAGATTTATCTAATACAGTATACAATATTTAGTTCTGGTCCTCGAATCTGATAGCTGAACCAATATAGACAATGACACTCTGAAATTCTCAGTTTGTATCACTCTACTTGTCCATGTTTGCAAAGTGGGACAAGTTGTATTAATCATTCTAACTTTAAGAAAACAGAGTCCACACCACAACTATAACAATATTGTTGGAATCACAGAGCAACATTTTTCTAGGAGAAGAACGATAAAAATATTGACAGCCAATCAGAATCCACCCGACTTTAAAAAGCTTAAGCTTTTTAGGTGGGAGACAACATAAAAGCATTGCATGCTGAAAATAAACAGAATGTTATCTTGAGTTAATACTGACCCTAACATAACTGCCATTATAGTTCATGTTATTGGTGTAAACAGGCATTTAAGTTCATTGTTAGGCCAGTAGGTGGCGACAAGTTTTTATGAGTTTATTCATTCACTTATAAACAACCGATTTGTTCAAAAACACTGATTCATTCAGGAATAAAACAACGGTCTTTGTACTGCGAGTGAGTCGAGTCATTTACTCAACTGATTTGTTCACAAACACTGATTCACTGAGGAGCGGGGAAAAATTACTTCTAAAATGTAAGTTACTCAATTTTAATGTCTTGTTTATTGAACTGTTGTATAAAAGCAATATCACAATGGTGTTTTGGTCTTACCACAGATGCCAATACCTGCAACACGAAGTTGCTCATATTCGGCCACAGCAGCTTTCTTGCATGTGTGATTTTACATTAAGTTTAACTTTGCTTCTATTTCGCATTTGACAACTCATCTATAAACAGTAACTAACATTGGCAATTCTCTTAGATTGGGTATTTTCGCATAGTGACTGATATTAAGAGTCAGTATGATGATTTGACATATAGCAATGACTATAAATGATTGTTTAATTACACATTCCATTTTTCCACTTTTGAAAGTGAAGCCTCTGTGAAGAGCATGACCTCTTGAAGAGCTGCCAACTCTCCTCTCCACTGGCCTGAATAGAGAAACTGGCAGATTTTCTTCTACGCTGAGTGAGAGCAGCATGTCATCACACTCCTAGATTTTTAAAGCTAGAAATATCAACAGATGGTCCCTCAGCAAGAATGCTGGCAGTTAAAAAAAGAGAAAGATAAATTTTTATTAAGCTAAAACAGTGGGGAAAAGAAAAGAGTGCTTGCACATGTTTTTGTAGAGAACATTTTAAGTGCATTGTCAGAGTCAGCCTCATATGTCACATCTTTTTGAAGTTCCTTTTTAAAACGGTGAGGTAACCATAGCTTGTTTTCTACCTTATCACACTAAATGAAAAGCACATCTTCACTGTGTAAATTTCACATTCAAATGGAGATGTTTTTGTTGCTGTTGTTATTTATCTTATTTTATTAATTTTGTGTATTTTAATTAATATTTGATTTTATCTTCTCATCCCAGTCAATTGAAATTCAGCCAGGGCTCTGTTCTAAATGGCCAATTTTTTACTTCATTCTGTTCATAACAGGAAGCCGGATGACATGGTTTTTCGAGGCTATTACCGCACTTCATCTCTGAGATTCATATAATTCGTGGTTGGGGGTCTATGAGTGTGCTGCATTTTTCCCAGTAGCACAAAGAGACAGTGGGAAAGAGAGTGAGCGATGCTGTAGGTCATCATGCAGAGCTTCGTTATTGTGTGCCATTCACCAAGCAAGATTATTGCCTTAAGGTCTATTCCTTTAATGTTGCCTCATTTACAATGCTCCTCTCTTCTTCTTTTTCTCTCTCAGTAACATGCATACTGTCACGTTCGCTACTGTGAGGGATCTAGGAGACTTTAATAACATCAAGGGAACCAGGAAAACACACGTAGCAGAGGAGGTTGACATAAACAATACCGGACACCGAATGAACGTAGGAGACAGGCTTATAGGAGCGCAAATGATAAGACTAAATTAACACGGCTGGAGACAAATCAACATAATCAGAACAGGAACAGGAAGAACCAAATATGGTCAAAGGAAAACCAGGACATGGAGTACATGGAACAAAGAAACACAAAAGGTCCATAACCCTGACATCACTCCCCCCTCCCAGAAGGCGCGTGGTCGCCCTGGAGGCTGGTGCAGGACTGGGACACAGGGAATACCTCCAGGGCAGATCAGGCAGTCCAGGGTGCCATGGACTGCCTGATCCACAGGGAGCTCAGGGACCATGGTGGAGCAGGGAGCTCTGGGAGCCATGGCGGAGCAGGCAGTTTGGGGCGCCATGGCGGAGCAGGCAGACTAGGAAACCATGGCGGAGCAGACAGTTCAGGAGGCCATGGCGGAGCAGGCAGTTCAGGAGGCCATGGCAGAGCAGACAGTTCAGGAGGCCATGGGGGAGCAGGGAGCTGTCCTCGGCACTCGGCCCGGCATCCACGGATGAACCCCTACTACCCCCCCCCCCCCCAAGAAAAAATAATTGGGGAGAATATAGTCTTTAGCGGTCCTCCGTAGGCCTAACATGGGAACTGTGTACCTCCCTGGGCTTGACTTGAGGACTGGAGCCCTCCTTGGGCTGGACATGGGGACTGAAGCCCTCTATGGGCTAAACTCGGGGACTGGAGCCCTCTCTGGTCTAGACTCGGGGACTGGAATCCTCTCTGGGTTAAAATCGGGGACTGGAGCACTCTCTGGGCTAAACTCAGGAACTGGAGCACTCTCTGGGCTAAACTCGGGAACTGGAGCCCTCTATGGGCTAAACTCGGGAACTGGAGCCCTCTCTAGGCTTAACTCGGGAACTGGAGCCCTCTCTGGGCTAAACTCGGGGACAGGAACTCTCTCTGGGCTAAACGCGGGGACAGAAGCCCTCACCGGGCTAGACTCGGGCACAGGGACCCTCACTGGGCTAGACTCGGGGACAGGAGCCCTCCGTGGGCTAAACTCGGGAACCAGAGCCCACACGGGAGCGAGCTCTGGGGCTGGAGCCGACACTGGAGGGTCACCGTGATCCTGGATCAACATAACTGTCCAAAAATATAGACTTAACCCAATCCCTACCTCTAAACCTAACCCTACCCATAATTTATTCCTAAAAACAGTGTGAAATGATAGCTGATTAACAAGGGCGTAGAAGCACCTAACCCTGATCGTAAGCCTAAAACACTTTCCTGAAAAGTTATCCCTCAATTCTCATTGGTTGATAGGAATGTTGTTCCAGGATCAACAAGGATGTTGATCCACAGAGCCCACACGGGAGCGAGCTCTGGGGCTGGAGCCGACACTGGAGGGTCACCGTGATCCTGGATCAACATAACTGTCCAAAAATATAGACTTAACCCAATCCCTACCTCTAAACCTAACCCTACCCATAATTTATTCCTAAAAACAGTGTGAAATGATAGCTGATTAACAAGGGCGTAGAAGCACCTAACCCTGATCGTAAGCCTAAAACACTTTCCTGAAAAGTTATCCCTCAATTCTCATTGGTTGATAGGAATGTTGTTCCAGGATCAACAAGGATGTTGATCCAGGAACATGTTGTACTTGGTGAAATCACGGTCACCGACACTGGAGCGAGCTCTGGGGCTAGGATGAGGGTGGAGGACAGTCTTTTTCTCCTCATCCTCCTCCTGTGGTTAGAGGACATCGGCGCGGCCGGCGTGCTTGACATCGGAACGGCCGGCGGACCGGAGTGAGCCATGGCTGGCAGGCTGGAGAGTGCTGCGACTGGCGGGCTGGTTCTGGCTCGGGGCCGGACGCTCTCCAGACACCGGAGGTTCCCTTCCCTCCAGCTTAGTCTCGTGGTGTCTGGGAGGTCCACGGGGCGATGGTAATTGGCCCTGTGCCAGAACAAAGAGTTGATCTAAAGTATTAGTACTTGTTTAGGAGACAGGCTTATAAAGGAGCACAAATGATAAGACTAAATTAACATGGCTGGAGACAAATCAACATAATCAGAACAGGAACAGGAAGAACCAAATATGGTCAAAGGAAAACACATGGGAAAACCAGGACATGGAGTAGCCTACATGGAACAAAGAAACACAAAAGGTCCATAACCGTGACACATAAATGGATACGGAGACGCTCACTCACTCAGTCTATTCATGAAAATCAAATATTGTGCTTAAATGCTGCTGCAGACCAGAAACAGCAAATTTATGTTTTAGAATGAATGTGTTTACATGCACGATCATACACTTATTTGTATAAGGTCATATAAACACATTAAACTGTGCTCTTTCATCAGGAAAAGGTTCTGAGCAATACCTGCTGGATATGTTTTTTCTCATTACCCGATTTCACTTGATACAGTTTTACCCAAGGATGTCTATCATACATGGCAATAGCTGTTAGTTATCATCCCCATTAGTTTCAGTGGCATTTGCTCATTATTTTTTATAATAGCATTTTGTGTGATTGAACACTCTGCATAAGTGTTCGGTATCATCTACTTAGAATCTCTTTAAGACAGACACTCTTTATATGGCGTACTGTTTGTTCAGAGCCACGAGAGGCATCGTGTCGCACTCTGCAAAGAGATTCATTAGTCATTATAGCCCATGAAGGCCGACCTCTAGCTGTCATCCCGTTTGTTTTATTAGCAATAAAATCTGATCAGATGTAACAAAATGGGAGCAACCTAACAAATGTCTACTGGCTACTTAAGAAACTTGTTAGCAGAAGAAGAATGGCTGAGATGATGTACAATGCCAGGTGCAGCTTTCCTGAAAAGTTATCCCTCAATTCTCATTGGTTGATAGGAATGTTGTTCCAGCTGGAACAAGGATGTTGATCCAGGAACATGTTGTACTTGGTGAAATCACGGTCACCGACACTGGAGCGAGCTCTGGGGCTAGGATGAGGGTGGAGGACAGTCTTTTTCTCCTCATCCTCCTCCTGTGGTTAGAGGACATCGGCGCGGCCGGCGTGCTTGACATCGGAACGGCCGGCGGACCGGAGTGAGCCATGGCTGGCAGGCTGGAGAGTGCTGCGACTGGCGGGCTGGTTCTGGCTCGGGGCCGGACGCTCTCCAGACACCGGAGGTTCCCTTCCCTCCAGCTTAGTCTCGTGGTGTCTGGGAGGTCCACGGGGCGATGGTAATTGGCCCTGTGCCAGAACAAAGAGTTGATCTAAAGTATTAGTACTTGTTTAGGAGACAGGCTTATAAAGGAGCACAAATGATAAGACTAAATTAACATGGCTGGAGACAAATCAACATAATCAGAACAGGAACAGGAAGAACCAAATATGGTCAAAGGAAAACACATGGGAAAACCAGGACATGGAGTAGCCTACATGGAACAAAGAAACACAAAAGGTCCATAACCGTGACACATAAATGGATACGGAGACGCTCACTCACTCAGTCTATTCATGAAAATCAAATATTGTGCTTAAATGCTGCTGCAGACCAGAAACAGCAAATTTATGTTTTAGAATGAATGTGTTTACATGCACGATCATACACTTATTTGTATAAGGTCATATAAACACATTAAACTGTGCTCTTTCATCAGGAAAAGGTTCTGAGCAATACCTGCTGGATATGTTTTTTCTCATTACCCGATTTCACTTGATACAGTTTTACCCAAGGATGTCTATCATACATGGCAATAGCTGTTAGTTATCATCCCCATTAGTTTCAGTGGCATTTGCTCATTATTTTTTATAATAGCATTTTGTGTGATTGAACACTCTGCATAAGTGTTCGGTATCATCTACTTAGAATCTCTTTAAGACAGACACTCTTTATATGGCGTACTGTTTGTTCAGAGCCACGAGAGGCATCGTGTCGCACTCTGCAAAGAGATTCATTAGTCATTATAGCCCATGAAGGCCGACCTCTAGCTGTCATCCCGTTTGTTTTATTAGCAATAAAATCTGATCAGATGTAACAAAATGGGAGCAACCTAACAAATGTCTACTGGCTACTTAAGAAACTTGTTAGCAGAAGAAGAATGGCTGAGATGATGTACAATGCCAGGTGCAGAACAGTGCATTTCTGTTTCAGTTCCTGGTTTCATATGGAGTCGTGTCTTGACATAAAAGCAGATGAGTAGTATAGTACTTGAGAAAAGTGGACCCTGCAGACCATCTGCAGGACATTCAGCAGGGAGGAGGGTATTATTAGACATAGAGACAGCTAGAGAGAGAGTATGGAAGATAAAGAGATGATGGAGTTAGATAGCAGTAAGAGTAATAGAGAAGTAGGTAGCTAGTTTAAAAAACAGGATAAAAATGAAAGTTTAAAGGGCTACAAGGTGTCTGAGAAGCTGAGACATATGTCGGGAAAGAGATTTGTTGGATTTCCTGTTCCATTTGAGTCAAACGACATACTGAGGTGGATTATTGTTGAGAAAAAAAATTAGAGCAACAAAAAACGCACACACAAGATTCAAAATCTTGTTAAAATGTTGTTTACATATAGAGAATAAATATGTGTGCTCACATTCATTTACAGTGGGGTCCAAACATCTGTGTCTTTGTATTTGGTTTTCTCCGCTTTTGCTTTAATGGCATCAGCAATCGACCTGCATGAACTTCACAAATTTGTGTAAAATTATAAAGCTGAAATTTAGTTTTAGTTAATTCAATTTTTGTTCATTCGAATTTTATGTGATATTTAGCATTTTTTTTAATTAAAATGGACAAAATTTTAAATGACAAACTATGTATTCAAAATTAAATGTTATTAAATTGCATCTTATAATTTTTTTTGTCATTTTCCTTGTTCATAAATAATTGAAAATGTTTCAAGCTTCTTTGACTTAAATGGCGGAGACAAAAATAATAATAAAAACAAAATTGTACAAAAGTGTTCACATGCTCACTGTCACAAATCTGTGACCTAGAAATAGCGCAGAATCTTAAATATACAAAATTCAAGTTTAAAATTCTAAAACGTAGAAGAGATGACTAAAACTTAGAATTAGAAGACATTTGTACCTGTTTTATATTATTTCTCTTGTTTATACTGCAGGAATCATTCTTTCTGCTTTTCACATCAATTAGAAAATATAAAAATTCCTTTCTGTTCCCCATTTTTTTTTTGGAGAAAAAAATAGGTCAGATGTATTTTGTGGAAGATGGCATGGGGAATTACATTGTGCTCTAAGTGAGATGAGCAAAACGAGGGAGATTAGGAAAGTTGCTCTGGCGAACAATGATTGCGGGTTTCTGCTGTTTGGACAAAAATGGATTATTAATGTGATCAGAGGCCCTTACTGTTGAAAAGAGAATATATGAAAGAGGAACGCATCCACCATCTGGTGAATTATCAGCATTTTTGCAGGTAGTGTGACTGTAACACACAGTATAACCCTCCCCCACTGCACTATACACTGCTGAAGCTGTAATTCCATGATGCATAAGGTGTATTTAATAGCTGAGATAAACCATCCGATCCAAAAGTTGAGATATAGTTGAGATATAGAAAAACAACATATGCAAATAAAAAAGGCCTTGGGAGAGGAGAAAATGTGCACTAAACAGTGCCTGAAACTCAATTTTCAGAAATGAATATGTCTGCGTGAAGCTCGTTTTAGATTTAATTAAAGCTTGTGTCCTTTTAGCAAAGAGAAATTACATTTTCTCTGTGGCTCTCACTCCTTTTAGCAGTCTACATTTTTGAAAGCAACAAAGCAAAGCAGAGCTCTCAGTCTATTACCACCTGAGCTTTTCATGTATACACTTTCGCTTACTTCATTTAGGGGTCTGATTAACAACATGCACGCACAGTCATGAATGACCTCTAGAGCCCTTTTACTGCAAACCATTGATTTTTGTGTGTGTTTTTTGTGTGAATGTACATCTCTGTGTGTTTTAACATCTTTAGGGACGTGATGTTGCATTATTTATTGCAAATTAAAGATGTTTACACCTCTCTTCCCCTTTAACCTCTGCTGTTGCTTCTGCTGGAAATTGCAGTTTGTGAAATAGATCTGAGAGATCAGAAGGGATGAGCTTCACTCTGAGGATGGATTGTGCTTTTGAAGAGAGAGAGGTGTGGATAAAAATGTATTTTCCACAGTTTCTGCATGTGGCTGTGGATGAATTGAGCTAAAATATGCAGTGGCCTCTCCATGGGGGTTAGGAAATACAATTTATAACTGTTATCATATAGTAAACCGTGATCAGAACATGAAATGAATTATGCATTAATTTAAGATTGCTTTGTGCTGCTCAAGATACACTTGAAGAATTACATCTAAATAAATAAGGTAATGTTTGTGTTACGGCCCAATCAATTTTGTGGCTTACAAATTGCTTTCTGACCCACTATTTGATTACAGCGTTTTCTCTCTGGGGCAAATGTAAAGAGTATGTCGAGTTATAGGATTTGAATAAGCTTCAAGGGCCTGATAACTAGCTAACCTCCCTTTTCCTGCCCAAACATCTTCATAATGGCCTGAATTAGTCAAAGTGATAAGAATCCAAGCTGTAGATATGGAGAGCCTGATGCCAGAGGACAAATGCAATAGCAGGAGCCTAGGAATGTTTTTGTGTGAAATGTGGGATTCTTAGATCTCAACACCTCATCAATTGTCTATAGCGATACTGGCATCTGAATGCAGTCTATATACCAAACCACATTGCAGGGGCAGTTTGACCCCTGAATTGGTTAATCATAATGGCAGTGCATGAAGGATACACCATGCCTGAGTGTACATGTCTGTTTCCGTGGCAACTGCAGCAAGTATGAACTCTTTGCACAGCTGACCTCCCATGATTCCCATAAATTACTCTTCCCCACCAGAGGGGAATAAATTGGAAGTGAGCCCGGTATGATACACATTACAAGTGAGGGCACTATGATCTGTGTCATTTACCTGTCAGTCCTGCTGTTCCCTGCTGAACCTACCGTAGTCTGTGAATGGACGATATCACACACATCCAAGGTGATAAACAATAGCCTCAATCGAGATTTTCACTCATGACAAAATTCAAATTGAGAGCTGACATGAAAGGTTAATTCACAGGAATTTTAGAATATTTAGAATTATAGAATATATATGAGTAAAAAAAGTTAATTGGTTGACATTACTTTGAGCTTCCTATTTTATTCTACAGCATATAACACAGAATCATACATGAAATGTGAATTTTAAAACCATTGTGTACTGTAAAATCATTGCTTACAAGTTACTACAAGGACTACACTCTTAATAACAAAGGCTCTTCGTTGGCAGTAATGGTTCAATGAAGAACCTTTACCTTCCATGGAAATTTTACATTGCAGGTTCTTTATAGTGAAAAGGTTCTTTAGTTTATTACAATGTTCTTCACACCAAAAGTTTTTTTATTTTAAGGTTATTTTCACTGAAAGGTTTCCCCTTTTGTAATCTTTATTTTGAAGTGTAATTGTCTGATGAAATGCATGCCATATGTAAAGCACATAAACTCACATTCTTATTCTGCACAAATAAAGTTGCACCTTCATACTAACTGAATATGTATTCAAGATTTGGGAGAAATACAATAACCTATTCAGTCTTTTCACATACAACTTGCTTATAAAAAGTAATCCTCTAGGATTCTTGGCTGTTTCAGTAGTTAGTGTGTCATCATCCTTCAAAGACAATCAAAAGAATGTTGTGGGAGATGAAAAACAGTACAAATCTTCGATGACTCCCAGAGATGTGCTTTGTAGTGAGTTAGGTGTGGAAGGAATGTTCCATAATTTCTTATCAAGTAATGTTTACCACAGACCATATTTTATTTTTAAACAACTTAAAAATGCTATTTTAAATACCATTATAAATTCCCGATCAAACCTATGGCAGAACAGTTCTATAGCTAACCCAACCACAACTGACATGTTTCCTAAAAACACAATCTGTTGATTTTCCTGAAACTGCTGCCTTCAGTACTGAAGAATCAACTTTGTGTTTCTAAACATTTTGGGCATAGTCAGCAGAGAAACATATGGGAGTGTTGTTATTGTTCAAATGTGTTTGATTTTGTAGTACTATTAGAATAAACTAGGAGTTACTAGAACTAGTTTATTAGAATAAACTAGAAGTACCTCTTTAAATAGCAGAGTTCATCTGACCTCAAGCGAATTGTCTTGGAGTTACAGTAACAACCTCAATCAACGGGTGAATGCTTGTTTTCTAAATGAGTTTATGTAATACATGACCAAAGAAAAAATACGAGAAAATCAGTGGCTCATTGGAGCAGGCAGGAAAAGAATATACCGTACCCCCATGTAAAGATGCTGACATAGACAGAGTTACGAGATCTGCAGTCACTAAATGATCTGTGTGTGGGTGCATGTGAAAGAGAGAGAGAGAGAGAGAGAGAGAGAGAGAATGTGTGTCAGACCAAGAATAGTAGTCGATTTGATTGAGCCTTCCTGGATTCTGTTTCCACACCACAAAAGACATGCCATTGTTTTAACATTATTTTTTCATTTATTCTAAACTAAGAAAAACATAAAGGGCATCAAGGGAGAAAAACACCTCTAAAAGTTGCCTTTTAGGTTCGCAACATTGATCAAATCCTCAAAGAATGTCAGTTTGTTTAGACCAGTCATTTTTCAGTGACTGTAGGTTACATCATTCCACCAGTAGGTGGCGACAAGTGCATCATTGGCCTTTTGTTTAAAAGCATAGCTTCATCAGGAATTATGACCTTTATGAGCGAGTCATTAATCATTCAATCAAATGATTTGTTCAAAACACTGATGTATTTGGAATTGAATCAATTATCCTCCAAAATAAAGAGAAATATGTTCTATATAGAATGAATGTGTACTATGAATGTAATCTGGACGTGCTATATTCACCATGTTGTCATTATTATGTGATCTACCAGTGTCAGTTGCATCACTTCACTGCAATTCACAAATCCTCTCATGGGATAGTAAAGTGTCCATCACAAGCACACTTCAGATTTTCGCCGGAAGTAGCAAGTCATCTGGTGTAGCGTCTTCATTTTAGCTTTGGTTGAATTTAATTTAATGTTGTATTTATATATTCATGCACATTTTCTCTTTTTTCACAAAAAAATTGTAGGGGATTGAACAATGGCTGTCATAATTTTTTTGTATGTAAATGAGGTTTTGTTAATGCCATGTTGTTTGTATCTTTTGTACTGACATCTAAGTTGTTGTTCCAAAAGGAAGTGATTATAGGCACAGGGCTTTTAAAGCGTCCTTGATGTGTAAAGAGCATCTGGGAAAACAGCCAGATTTAGGCACAATTTAACTGCTTATTTCACATATAGGCAATGTCAGTTCTCAATATTACTCCGCCGACACACTATCACTTCTTCAACATTGTTGTCTTTATGGCTTGGTCGCTCCAAGCTCATTTCATGAACCAGCAGACAAATAGATCCACCTGAGCTGTTGTCAGCGGTCTATTGAGTCAGATTGGAATAGCACAGTGCATCTCTGAGCTGAGGCTGGTATGTCAATCCTACCATTGTCCTGTCTGTGATACTTCATTTCACATGCCATTTGTTCTTTTCATCAGAGTAAAGACAGTGCTAGTATGGATTCAAGCTATCCATCTCATTAAATAACCTAGACATGCCTAAATTCTGCCTGAGTGGAGGTCAGCATGAGTGATTGCAAGAATCTTTATGTGTTTCTATCCCTCAGGCGCCTAAACAGCCTGATTTGTCTTAATATTTTCAGTGTGTCATATCTTTTTATGTTATGAATGATCTTACATTGCCTGTCTCTCTCCTTTGTGTGTTGACGGCCATATTTATGCATGATGTGATGAGTAGTAGCCTTCATTTATAAAGATGCATGTGAATAGGGACTGAGAAGCTTGTTATTCATTTCAGGGTTTTTTTCTTCAGTGAGAAGACATCAAAGTCAAGTCTAACGATCGTGGCTTTATGCAGGGCCGATGTCTTTTATCCTTTAATACCAATTAATTTCCTTGATTTCCAGCTCTTCCACTGCATGGTAATAGGTTATATGACCGTAATGGATCTTTTTTTCTGCAAGGAGTTGCAAAATCTTTTGCAATGCAAGCTTTTATGAAGAAACAAAATACTGGTGCGAACTACTCACCCATTGTTTCAAAAAGAAAAAGACATCTGCTGACGGTTTGACGCAAGAGCCACACGCAGTGACATGCATGCAAACACTTTTTATGCATTAACTATAGCTGCATAGAGATCATTTAAGCAGTTTATTCCTTAAGTTTGAAGTTTGGGTTCCATTCATTTTGTAGATTTAGATGTAAATAATATCCATTTTTGCTGTCTCTTGTGTTTATGAGTACTAAATTCAATATATTTGGGAAGCATAAATTGTTTGTTACATTATAGGTTCTTCATATCAGCATAATGGTTTCTGGGTTCTGTAAAGTGAATAATTCCTAAAGAATTAGAGAGTAAAATGTTTTCTGTTGAGCAAAGTGTTCTCTAACAGCATCAGGATGTAAAACTATTTTTAGTTCATACTTTGCAAGATATTGGGCGCTGTTCTTTAAAGGGCTCTGTGTATCTAAGCCTGCAGGGAGACGCAGTGCCAGCTCAAGCATTACTTGAATTGCTCTACTCTGCTTATTGACTTTTTGTGGGTTTGATTTGTTTTAGAGGAAAATGTGGGTAAAGAGCATACGATCCAACATATTGTAAAATTGAAGTTGTATATTTCAATTTCGGAACAAGCCTACAGGCAAGTAAGCAGATTTTATGAAGATTTTACATTGTGGCATTCAACTGGAAAAAGCGGAGAGATATAATGCATGCACACTACCGTTTAAAGGTTAGGGGTCAGTATGATTTTTTTTTTTTTTTGAGATCCTGTTATTTTTGAGCTTTCTATTCATCTAAAAATCCTGGAAATATATTAAGCAGCAACTGTTTTCAACATTTAAAATTGAATACTTGGACAGCAAATCAGCATATTTGGATGATTTCTGAAGGTTCATGCGACACTGAAGACTGGAGTAATGGCTGCTGATATTTCAGCTTTTCCATCACAGGAATAAATCACATTTTAAAATAAATTCAAATAGAAAACAGTTAACTGTAATAATGTTTCACAATATTATTGTTTTACTGCATTTATAACTGAATAAATGCAGCCTCGGTGAGCATAAGAGACTTCTTTACTGACCCCAACATTTTCCAATGGTATTTAATATCCAGTTCATATTGTACAAATATAGAACCTTCTTGTTAAATAGTTTAAACCTTCTCAGTGTGTGGTTTATATTCCAGCCAAGGTTAGTCAGATTAATTTTGATTCATTTTAATCATTTTACCAAGATCTGAGGATATTTGTAACAGTCTTAAGCATAAGTCTTCTGTATGTTTCATTTCAAGGGAAGCTGCTTCTGGCATGTTGTCTTTAACGTAATGGAGATTAAACCTTGAAATTGCAAATTCCATCATCTTCCTTCATTTTCATGGTCGTTTTATATGGAGACTTAAGTGATAATTAGTTTTTTATGCATTCACTTAATTCAGAGCAACCATCGGGGATTAAACAAGGTTATAAGGTTACTTGACTGTTTTTTTCCTCCACAGATCTATTTATCGTTTTCTCCTTGATTTATTCTCGCTCACTCAAGTATAGTGGCTCCTGGCGCTTATCTAGAGTGGCCCCGTTGCATTGTGGGAGTGAGTGTAATCCTCTATTATCAGAAGGCACAGCTGGTAATTCAGGTATAGTGCAGAAACAGATCATTTCACAGTGTGTTCTCATTTGGAATAGATTTGGCTGCAAATAGGTTGACGCAGCAGGAGAGATGAATACACATTTTTCTACCTCAATCAACTCAAACACTAAAAGGCTCAGTTAAATGTATTTTTTTCTTTATTCTCTTTGTACTTATCACTCCATTTGCTTTCTCACGTACGCTTTCATCAGTATATCCATGAATATTTCATGAACTTAGAGTCCTTTATATTTTTTAACTCATCTAATAATTCAGAAAACATTTTTCCTCTTTTTGACATAATTAATGTGAGTGAGTAATGTACTGTGGTGTCATATTCATGATAATTAAAAGATGCAAATAACGTCTTAAAGATAAAGATAAATAAAAATAAATAATAATAATTCCTTTTCCTTTATGAGACTTGTGGAGTATTTTTAGCTACTCAGCAGTTTGCCTAATTTAGACTCACCCAGATGGCTCACAGAGGTTGCATAATCTCACTATAATCCTGCTGCCAGTGAGGCATCTGACATGTTTTGGCAATATTTTTTTCCTCCAATATTCTGACTAGTTAAAAGTCCTGTAAATTCAACATAACAGATATCACTGAAATAGATATCCTGAGAAATCACACTTCGCCTTCGCTTTTCAGCCAATTACAAAACTTCTGGCAGAATTGAGAAAAAAATGCTTAAAGTCACCTTTAAACTTCCATTGAATTTCATTCTGTAGTTTAAAATAAGGACCCATCTAAATAAGCCTGCATGGATTTTGTGCACCTATGATTTTGAAGAAAACCTTGTGCATTTGCTGATGAAATATGTTAGTGAATAATTTGAAAATGCTTTCAGCTGCATTAAACTTATTCTGCATTTTAAATGAATCAGTGTCTGTTTACTCTGAATGCAAATAGCCAACAGTGTTGGCAGAGACTATTTTCAGTAACTCCACCCACCATTGCTCGGATATTTTACATATTATTTCTGTTTACAGTTTGTGTGAATAGCATCTATCACTACTGCACTGTAACCAAGATGTTAATTGTTGCTATTTATACTAGATGCAAACAATACCTACCACTGTTTACACTCAGTTTAAAGGGGTCCTATAATGCTCTTATACAAAATCTTGATTTTGTTTTGGGGGTGTACTAGAGCATGCTCTCATGCTTGGTGGTTCGAAAAATGCATTATTTTTCACATAATTTACATTATTAAAATATCTTTCTCCCCAGCCTGGCACAAACGGCTCGATTAGTTCCGGCTTTGATGAAGGTCCGCCTTCCGAAAAAACAAAATGTGTTGTGATTGGTTAGCTGTCCCAGTGCGTTGTGATTGGTGAACAGCTTAGACAGTGTTTCATTACTGCCACGCCCCTTGCTCTGTCTTTCAACAAAAACTTTTGGGCGAATCCTGCACTGTACTCCCGCAGCACACAATAGCAAATTGGGGTTATAATACTCATGAACAGAGTTAAAAAATAAATTGCAACCACTGTTTCCTGACATCATCCGCATTCGGAAGCCCAAACAAAGACGTTTGGGCAGGAGGTGGAAAAAAACAGCGTTTCAGGCGGTCGCACACCAGACGAGAAGCGCAGCGTCGCGCCACGTCTTTAAAATTCAAATACATTATTTTCTATGAGTGTAGACACACCGGCGGCGCCGTTTGGCATCTGTCCGCGGTGCCCAGCTACGTCGTGTTATACTTGTAAGAATTGTTCTAGACATGCCGAAAATTTGAAGCTACAGCACTGCAGCGCTTCTTCTTCGTTTTCTCTGATGCACTAACTCTGCAGCAGCTCTTCTTCGTCGTCTCGTCTGATGCGCTCACTCAACCAAGCGTTCTAACCACAACTGCCCCTCCCCACCCCCCAACCATTCGAATTTCTGTAGGCGGGAATTATTTGTAATGATATTCCAATGAGCCGCTTTGTGATATCACAAAGCCCGGAAAACAAACGCTGTAGTCCAAACGAGCCATTCCTTGTAGTTCTCGAAAAGGGATTAAAAAAAAACTAAATATCTCCCTTTGGAGTGGACTTTGAGATTTGTAACTTTCTAGATCTTTTTTATGCCCAAACATACACACTACACACTGACTAAAATTAAAAAAGTGAAAAAGCATAATAGGACCCCTTTAAGTAACATCTACCTTTGTATGAGTGTAAACAGCATTGCCTTTAAATCCACTGTGTATAATTCCTTAGATGTTCTCCTTACAGTCAGCACTACTAATTCCATATGGACCTAAATATGAGTGGTAGAAAAAAACATCTCTTTCTCTACTTTTCTGCATTTCACTAACTTCTACTCTAGCTTGGCATTGTGTGATACAAATATTGTTTCCTCTTATAATAAATTGCATTTGATGTTCCTTATTGCTCACTTTTGAATGAAAGCATCTGCTAAATGCATTAATGTAATGTAAATGTAAATACATTTAGAGTAAAGAAATCCTACTGCTGAATTATTCAACAAGGCCATTGTATATAATAACTATGGATAATTAATACAAATGTATGCCCTGTTGCTGCAGGGAGAAAGGAAGCTTTTGAAAGCTTTGAAGCATTATCGGAATCCAAGATGGACCCAAAGCAGTGAATGTCAAGAACTTGACAGTGCAGCTCACACCCTACTTTGACAGGACAACTCTGCAGGGCTACTACCTGACTGGCTGTCCAATCACATGTCAGCAACAGCGCAGAAGAGTGATCCAGTGCTTTAAAATGCTAGAGTCACCGGCAGCCTCAGGAAACCCAGGGTGAAGGAACAGCGGGTTTCAAAATGTATAAACTACTGCACACAGTTGGGAAGCTAAAAGATGCCCTAAGCGAAACAGTTTGACAGACACAAGTGTAAAATGGACAGTGAGAATGCATTATACAATGGTAAAGTGTCTTGCCCAGGAGATGAATTGGAAAGGAATGTACAGCAGTAGGAAAGTAAGCACCAAGGTCAAGGTCTTCATTTAATCCTTTGGGGCAACGACTTATTCAGGGTTGTGCAATATTGCAAAGCAAGGGCAGAGAAATGCACGCTTGCCTTCATGAATACCAAGTATATCCCAAGCACCTTTTGTCATTATAGGGCCTTTCGCACCGCAGGAACCTTTTCATAGTACCAGAACTAATTGTGGAACTACCCACTTTTCGGCATATTCGCACCGCTGGAACTGGGAGCGATTTTAGTACCGGACTGCCTTTTTCGAGAACCAAATTAGCTCCTACTCCGGAGCAGGGCCTAACCAGCACAACTGGTACTAATCGTGACGTAAGTAGACATTGATTGGCCAAACGCGTATGAAAACGCCCTCACCTGCCATGATTTAAAACTCTGTGTAAACATACTGTAAGCATGTCAACTTATTTCGCAAGTATGGAGAACAGCGATAGATGGACGGGCGCTGAAGTGCAGGCACTTGTAGCAAATGTAGCACTGCCAGTTGTCGTTGGAGATTCTTAGTCCTCCTTTCCGTTCTTTCAATCGATTTACGTATACGTCGACATTCCATGTCCATTATTGTGAAATCCGCGAGATGCAACAAAAACACCGCTCCAATCACAGCGTCCTCCATCCTCCTGTTGTTAATGTTGTTCTTCTTTGTTTCTGTTGTTGAACGCCGCGCACAAATGACGTCGCTGTCGACCGGCTTACGTCACTTCTTAGTACACACTGTCGGTGCGAATGCAACCCTTTAAATGGTACTGGGAAATAGTTCACGCAAAATCGTCCCAGTACTTTAGTACCGTACATTTAGTTCTGGAACTAAAGCGGTGCGAAAGGGCCTATTGCTGTCAAGGTGCAAAAAGAGTATTTTTTTCACCTATAGGACATATAAATTATGAACTTATTTACAAGATGCATTGAAGTAATGTTC
Organism: Sinocyclocheilus grahami; assembly: GCF_001515645.1. NCBI lineage: Eukaryota > Metazoa > Chordata > Actinopteri > Cypriniformes > Cyprinidae > Sinocyclocheilus > Sinocyclocheilus grahami. Next base: position 166,536 of record NW_015505578.1, read on the forward strand.
TGCTTTAGATTTCTAATTGTTTAAATAAACTAGATTATTTATTTATATAATGTATGTCTTAATTTATTTAAAAGTTATTGTTAATAAGATTAATGTAAGAAATGTTATTCCTTATAGCCTTATTTTGGCCAAATGTAAGTAGATTCTCCTTCTGTTTGAACTAATATTTGCTCAGACAGCAACTGGAACTCTGGAATTCTGTTTCCATACCCACTGACCTTTTCAGGCTCTTAGCTATCTGAAAATTGTAAATCAGTATTCAGGTTTCGGCCTGAGACTGCAGCCTGGTCTTGAGACGGGAACAGCAATCTGTGACTCTGATATGAAGCCGATATATTTGCAGGACCAACAATGCCAAAAGCTTATTTCCACATATCTGAGGCATGAAATGCATGAAAGCTTGTGGGTCAGGCTGATGTGAATCAGACTGAACTGCAGATAGAGTAGCTTGCTCCTTTTGGTTAACCAGAGATCTTGTTGAAATGACCAGCAAACATTTTGCAGAAGTTGTAAGCTAACAATGGCATTTGTAGAGTCAATTCAGTGTGTGAATATTTAATCAGAGCAAAGCGTTTTTGTCTAGAAAGCTTGTTGGCTGTTTGTACTCAGTTGTGTCCACCCTAATTCCCCTCTGGGTCCAATTAGGGGTCATACAGCACACGGAGGAGCCTCTTGATTGGAGGATAGGAGTAAATGGACAATCAGTGCAAGAAAGAATGAAAGCATGGGAGGATACTCTTTCAGATGATGGAATCACTGTACGGAATTTAATATTGAGCTAATGTATTTAGTACAGAGAAGATGCTGTAAGTATTTAAGGGAGTTTGAGGTTATTATATTATATTATATTATATTATATATTAATAAATACTTGACCGTGTGCAGTTATTTACAATATTATGTGGCACAGGCACACAGCTAGTCGTGACTGTAGCTATTTGCTATAATAAACATGAACAGATGTTTCATGGTTTCATGATGTATTGTTTACACCCAAGAACAGTCTAACCTTGAATACAGTCCTCATAAACATGCAGAAAGAAGTGAGCAACTGAGATTATGTAAGATACAGGTCTGAAGCTTTTCTTGCATGTTGAAAAATGTAACAGCCATCTGTGCTCGTCCCAAAACAGTGCAGGGGAAAACAGGCCATTTCTGAGCGGTTCTATAGGATGTGACATGACATCTTTTACATTACAGCCTTTACCTGTTGTGGGCTAGTCGGTTTTAGAGGCCTGAGGATGTTTTGAGAGCACTTAATGAAACGGTCAATCAGGTCATGCTCATGCTCTTAACCTCCAGTAATCAGAACCACCGCAGCATTTAAAGGGCCAATGAACACTCATCTGCTGCTACTTTAACCACCTGACTCTAGGCTATTTGCCTTGCATTTGTCATCTTGTATGACCAGACATTTGACAGCATAATGCCTGATTAATATTCTGGCTGAGAACCAGACACTTAGACATGCAGGAAGAGACTGACTAACTAACTTGTAAAGCGACCAACAATAGTGTAGTAAATGAGACTCACGTCACCAAAGACCTTGTGATTTTCGGGTCACACGTCACTCAAGGTGCGGTTATGAGTATATCAGATGACCATTTCCCACCTTGCTCAGTTCAGAGCGCCAGTCGAGGACTGTTATTTTGGCAATATGAGTGTGTTTCTCACAAGCAGTTCAACAATTTGAGAATCACAAACTGGGGGATGTTGGTCAACTGATTTATCTGAAAGATTGGTGGTTTAGATAGCTAGTAGCCTTGGATTGGTGCTGTTATGTAGATGTTCTGTATATTTGTTTCATAATTAGTTGTTTTGTAATTAACTCCATAAGTACTTGTATTAATTCATTTGAGGTTCAATTTAAAAATGTAAATGTGTTGTAATGTGATGTAAATTAATTTGGTGCACTTTAAAACATAAGGCACGAGAATGCGCCACTTTAACAGAAATGACGTGCTTGTCAGTCACCCCGATGGACTGATGATGAGGTTACGTTATATAATGATACGTTATATAAATAAATAAAAATAAATGTAAAATATAAACACAAAATAAATGTTATCTAAACAGGTTAGAAAACATAGGCTGCAGGTATAAACTAAGCCAAGGTCTTTAGGAAAGAGGTTTGGTAAGTTTATATTTACGTTCCACGGTCGGGTGATCAATCCAGCGGTAGAGATGTCTTCCACAGGTAATGTGTGCAGTGGGGAGGGCACAGAGTTGCGTTCCGGTAGCCGTCGATGCGCTGACCTGGAGGATGCTGAACTTCTGTTGTGCCACAGGGGGTCCTTAGAGCATGGACCGGGCAGCTGGGTCATATGGGTCATCACGGGGTCCTTTGCAGCCTGGCTGTGTTGTTAAGGAGCCGTGTGTTTCAGGCAGTGTCTGCCACTGTGGAGGTCCTTTGCAGACTGGGCTGTGCTGCTTTTGGAGCGGCAAGAGTCAGGTGGGGTCCGTCACTGCTGGGTCCTTTGCATCTGAAGGGCAGCCGAATGCAATATAGAAGGTTTACTCAGGAGCTGAGTTGAACCTTAGCTGTCTTGAAGTCTCTTTCCTCGTCAGGCCAGAAACTCAGAATGCTGTATCTGGTAGTGTCCTTTCCCTTGCAGGATTGGAGCTCAGAACCGTTGAATCTGTTATTGCCTCCTACTACCCAGGTTGGAAACACAGAACTTTGGTGTTTCTGTTATGGCGCTTTTCCACTGCGTGGTACGATTCGGCTCGGTACGGCTCAGTACGGCACGGCATGGTTTGGCTCGGCACGGTAGTACCGCTTTAGAGTGGGTGGGATTATTCACATGTCGTTATAGTTGTGCCGCCTCTACTACCACGACTCCTAAAAAAAACTTTTTCATTCCGCATCACCCCATCAAGCTCTCGCTGGATCCGCTCCTCTGCTATCAACGAAGAACGTCTGTACTTCCACAACAGACAACAAAACTTTTTGGTTGTTAAAAAAAGGTGCGCTCGTTCAAACCAGTTGCGTTCTATCCTTTGCTGGCTGTGCTGATTTAAATCTAGCGGTTCTTTTGTGTTTGTGTTGCAAGTTCAGTGACGCAGGTAGAGACGATTCTCTACGGCCAATCTGTGATCAGCTGAGTTTACACATCACGTTTTGGTAACGGTACGGTTCACTTGGAACCCCAACCGAAGTGGTACTAAAAAAAGTACCAGGTACCAGGTACTGTACCCAGTGGAAAACCCCCCAAAAGTGAACCGTACCGAGCCATACCGTGCCATACCATGCAGTGGAAAAGCGCCATTAGTGTCTCAGTGTCTCTCGGACCGAGACTCAGAACGGAGGTTGATCTGCTATTGTCTCAACCTTGCGGGGCTCAGACTCAGAATGGTTGAATGGTTAAGTCTCTCCGGACGAAAGACTCAGAACCTCAATGTTTATGTTAGTGTCTCTCTGGACGTACCGGAGACTCAGAACAAGGAGTGTCTTTTGGGAAGGTTCCTTTATCTCCTTCTGATGAGGAGGAGACTGGAATCTGGCGCCTCTCCATTCCAGAAATGTGATTGGCCTCTGGTGTTGCCCGTCCTAATGTGGAACTCATTTGCATATAGTGGAGTACAAAGTTAAACAGTGTCTTTAACATTTTACCCATGCAGTTTTTCTTTACCAAATCTCTTTCAAATTATTACCAACCTCATTGGGAGCAAAAAGAGTCCAAACATGATATGAAACTGTTGAACTATCACCTATTCATACCATAATATGTTAATAGGCCTGTTATGTTAACAGTCAATGGCCATCAACGTAAACTGTACTTTATCTGAGGGTGACGTGAATACGTTGTAGTTTACGTCTATTAAAGGTCTCCAAACATATGTATGAATGGATTTGGATAGATCTTTGTGGCCTTTCTTTGTTTCAGCCACTGCTGTTGCATCCAGAGATCTGAAGGAATTTTTATGATAGTCATTTCCTAAACCTTAGGATTGGGTGTGATGTTGAGGGTCAACCCTTAGTCCAATGAGAAGTCCTCTTTTAGGTGGTCGTGAGTGCAGAAGGTCTCCCTTCCTGTCCTGCTCGAGGTGTCTGGCAGTTGTCTTGGCATCTTATCTGATGGTTCTGAACATTTGTTTATGTTCCTCCACCAAGATCCAATCACAGTGTGGCACATCTCCCCCCAGTTAGAGAGGGGCCCTGCCATTAAACTGGTCCTTGGAATGCCAATTTGTTCACTACAAGACAATACTAGTTTATATTGGTACTCTGGTAAGAATGACTGCTGTTTCAGATGGCTGATCTGCAGCAAGAGCATCACAGAGAGATCGAAGGTCTGCTGGAAACAACAAAACTTTTTGGTTGTTAAAAAAAGGTGCGCTCGTTCAAACCAGTTGCGTTCTATCCTTTGCTGGCTGTGCTGATTTAAATCTAGCGGTTCTTTTGTGTTTGTGTTGCAAGTTCAGTGACGCAGGTAGAGACGATTCTCTACGGCCAATCTGTGATCAGCTGAGTTTACACATCACGTTTTGGTAACGGTACGGTTCACTTGGAACCCCAACCGAAGTGGTACTAAAAAAAGTACCAGGTACCAGGTACTGTACCCAGTGGAAAACCCCCCAAAAGTGAACCGTACCGAGCCATACCGTGCCATACCATGCAGTGGAAAAGCGCCATTAGTGTCTCTCTCCTTACAGGACCGAGACTCAGAACGGAGGTTGATCTGCTATTGTCTCAACCTTGCGGGGCTCAGACTCAGAATGGTTATCTGTTACAGTCTCTCCGGACGAAAGACTCAGAACCTCAATGTTTATGTTAGTGTCTCTCTGGACGTACCGGAGACTCAGAACAAGGAGTGTCTTTTGGGAAGGTTCCTTTATCTCCTTCTGATGAGGAGGAGACTGGAATCTGGCGCCTCTCCATTCCAGAAATGTGATTGGCCTCTGGTGTTGCCCGTCCTAATGTGGAACTCATTTGCATATAGTGGAGTACAAAGTTAAACAGTGTCTTTAACATTTTACCCATGCAGTTTTTCTTTACCAAATCTCTTTCAAATTATTACCAACCTCATTGGGAGCAAAAAGAGTCCAAACATGATATGAAACTGTTGAACTATCACCTATTCATACCATAATATGTTAATAGGCCTGTTATGTTAACAGTCAATGGCCATCAACGTAAACTGTACTTTATCTGAGGGTGACGTGAATACGTTGTAGTTTACGTCTATTAAAGGTCTCCAAACATATGTATGAATGGATTTGGATAGATCTTTGTGGCCTTTCTTTGTTTCAGCCACTGCTGTTGCATCCAGAGATCTGAAGGAATTTTTATGATAGTCATTTCCTAAACCTTAGGATTGGGTGTGATGTTGAGGGTCAACCCTTAGTCCAATGAGAAGTCCTCTTTTAGGTGGTCGTGAGTGCAGAAGGTCTCCCTTCCTGTCCTGCTCGAGGTGTCTGGCAGTTGTCTTGGCATCTTATCTGATGGTTCTGAACATTTGTTTATGTTCCTCCACCAAGATCCAATCACAGTGTGGCACATCTCCCTCGACACCGGCAGTTAGAGAGGGGCCCTGCCATAATCTGGTCCTTGGAATGCCATCTTGACTGTTGTTCACCACAATAGTTTGTTTGGTTTTGACATACCATTTAGATGTAACTAAAATTGATTATGACTGCGTCTGATAGCTTAGGCAACTGACTTGTTGCCTTTCTTGTCTTTTAGGCAACAACTTTGCAGGCAGCATTTGCACATAACCTACTGAAACTTATTTCATTATGACGCAGCATAATAGTTTACTAATCTACAACAAATTAGAGAGAGTTTGGTGATAACTAAGCAAATATTTATTTCCTCGGTAGAAATGACATCAGAAGTGGAAAAAGTTGGTCAAAGACATGCATTTATACACAAACTGACCAACAAACCATCTTTATTTTTAATTAGCTAAACTGTCACAGAATAAGAATGCACAGGATAGTGGGATATCATAGGCAGTGAAGGATACATCTGTGCTGCCATCAAAAATCGATCAGATGAAGATCTCAGTTAACAGGATGTGACAGTAATTGGTTTCGGACATGCCTTGTTGCTTTCTTACTGCTGTATGCTGTCTATGAAGGCAAAACGTTTTTTGAAGACAGCTTACATCACAATAATAGGTTAACATGGAAAAAAAATTGTTAAATGAAAGATAGAAAATGAAAATAAAAAAATAAAATGTCTTTTCAGAAATAAGAATGGATTATTACACGGCCATATAATAACTTATACAAGATACTCATAAAAAATACTTATACAAACCTATACAAGAAAATATCTATGTAAGAAAAATATAGTTCTGTTTGCAGAAATTCTCAAAAAATCCCTCAAACAAAACTGTAAATGTCAATCTGATTGGCGCTTGTGATTTATAATTGATTTTTGAGTGTAATATGGATCAGACATCAGTGAAGGTCTGGCGTGAAACTATAAGGTTTGCAGTCAGCACACTTGAAGCGTGTCAAACAGACAGACCTGAGAGACCAAGATGCTTGTTTCAGTCTGCCATCTATCAACATCAGGATTGACTGACTTGCTCTTTGAGGGGCATTTCAGTCTGCCTGGCTAAGCAGAGTGTTGCTAAATGAAGCCCCCTCTGGGACAGTCCTCCTGCATTTAGTACATTATATTTGTGCGTTGTCTGTGTGAATGTGTTTGAGGGTCTGTTGAAAAACGGCATTTGACACAATTGTGCATCCATATGTGAAGTGTTTTCCTCTCCCGAGCACCGGACACCCTCTTCTTGTACTTGACTCCGTGTGTGAACAAGACTGCTAATGCAGCTGCGACAATGCCCCTTTCTCTCTCATTCGTTCCTGTTTAGAGCCTCCAGAAATTGCATCAAAGCCCAGTGCGTCAAACATGGGCAGTCATTATATGAGTAATTATAAATGCGCCGCTGCCTAAAAATAAAGTAGTCAATAATTCACCATGATTCAGTACAAATTCAATATCAGATTTCATCTCCCGGCAGTGCAGTCAATAACTGGCATGCATACGCAGACGCAATATCTTCTGTTTTATTCAAGGAATCTGATGAAGGGGCAAGAAGCATCAGGCCCCTTCAAATTGAGGCATGTGCCTCCTCAGATTGAGTCAAGTGGATTTTTAATTAAACATAGGATTTGAGTCTTTCATAATTCAGCTACACCATTTCAGCTACAAGAAAATATTTGTTGTTTTAGAATATATTAACATTATATTGAGAGTGCAATATGTACAGTACCTTTAATTACATGTTGTCATATGAATAAGAACTGCTTTTAATTAATCTATTTTTTTAATATATTGAAATGTGATTTATTCTTGTGCTTAATCCTTAAGCTTTAAACTGCTCAGCTAGAATTTTTTTTTTTTTTTTGATGAAGCTGGTTGGAGTCATGCAGTGCTGCTCTTTTCAGTAGGAGGTGTGCAGAATACAGTGAAGAGAAAAAGCAGTGCCACTACACAACAGTCAGTTCCATTGCCATGATGCCACTAACACAGCAGGTCAGTCTGGATCTTGTGATGGCAAAACTGAATTTTCAGCATCATTACTCCAGTCTTCAGTGTCACATGATCCTTCAGAAATCAGTCTAATATGCCGATTTAGTGCTTAAGTACAGTATTATCATCAGTGTTGAAAACAGTTGTGTTGCTTAATGTTTTTGTGGACACTGAGATACTAGTGATGTAACGATTCACTCAAGCCAGTTGAAAATCAATACAAATATGTAAGTGTGACAATTCAAATTGGTTGTGGTGTTAAACTCATAGTGATACAGTTGGGGGTGAGAGTTTATATGAATATATCTCTGAGAGGAACTGACTGTCTTTAGATAAGTTTAGATGGCATTTTCTTTTCATCTTGCCTTTGTATAATGCATATTAAAGTAATGTTCATAAGTGCAGCGCTGCTTAGTGGTAACTAAGAAAATGCTGTATTGCTGCTGTTCCATAAGCGCCACCTGCTGTCAGAGAGTGAATTTGCGTCTCATTTAGCCCGTCTGCTGTGTTTGTTTCATGCAGATATGTTTTATGTAGTAGTTATACAAAGCTAAAGTCAGACCATTCTGTTTTTGCTTAAAATTTCGCATCTATGCAGCATCTTTGTTTGGATCGTGATTAAAATGCAGCGGTTGCCTCTAAATGGACAGAACACAGCCAAAGCCTTAGTTTGATTATATGAAGAGGTATCATTTATTTGTGTTATTTATTTATTTATTTGATTTGAGGTTTGTTTTAAAATTTCAATTTAGTTTTTTGACATTTCAATTTCACACACAAAAAAAAAAATGCAGCATTTTGTTGTGAATTGTATCACATCGTGAGTTGACTGAATCGTTACATCCCTATGAGATACAGATTGTTTTCTTCAGGATACTTTGATGAATTAAAAGCATTTTTTTGTAATTATTTGAACTCTTTTGTAACAATGTAAAAGTCTTTACTGTCACTTTCATCAATTAAATGCATCATTGCAGACTTTTGAACAAGTGTAGTCTAGACCAATGTAAAGTCTCAAAGTCTGAAGTATACATCACAGTAACTGTTCAGTCAGTGAGGGTGTGAACTGTGAATTCATCAATGGTTCTGAATGAGCTATTTTGAGCTGACTTATTAAGAAACACCTGTTATTATTTAAGTCATAAGAACAGGTTATTATTTTAAATAACAGCCTGTTCATAAGAGTCATTTGTTCTCAAATCGGATATAACATCTCATGCTGTGTTCATTGTTCTATGCTGAAAATACTGCTGAGCACTCTAAAGTCCACACATATGGACACATACATATGCTGCATCCAAAATTGCATGCTGTCTAGCTACTGCTTTTGGTTTGAAAATTACTTTGTGCCTGTCTAAAGGAAAACTACTTTCCTGTCTGTCTAAATTTATTTATGTTTTGTTTGCATGTTTAATTTAATTATCACATTTGCAACTATTTTAACCATTCTTAGATGGTTTGGTGCTTGTCTAGCTGCCACAGAGCCGGCCTGTAGCATAGGCGGAATAGGCAAATGCTAGGGGCGCCGCACTTCTACATACATCAGTTACCTGATTGTGATAGATGTTCACTATTAAATTACTACTATGTCAAAAAGACCGAAGCCCTCTGGTGCCCAGGGAAGAAAAAAAATAAGAAAAAAAATGTGTATATATATATATATATGTCATATTTACATAGCGTTTCTTCTAACACGCTGAGTTATTTTGCTGAAGGTGACCCCTACACCTGTCTAACAGGATAAAAATCTGTGTTTGTTTTTAACATCAGCAAGCGTAAAGGTCAAAGCAGTGCTTGTGGTGTTTTTCTTTAATGGAAGGCTCCATGGCTCCAGCTGATTTGTGATTTTGTAATGCTAATGGTTCTGTCTGGATGCCGCGAGTACATAGCAATTTATATCAAACGAAACAAAAACATGTTACACACCATTTGTTCATGCTTTCAGTCAGCAACGACTCAGCACTTCTGCCTCAGGTCTGATTAGATATGCGAAAGCCACAGAAAGAAAGAGAGTGAGAGAGAGTGCATTATTAGTGATAACCCCTGGTGCTGTCATGGGTTCCCAGCCAGTGTCTGTCAGGTACTCCCTTTTGAGTACACACCTTTATTGTTCACTGGGTGTGATAAGACAAGTGTTCATCTCTGCTCCCTGGCTTTGCTGTGCATTTCTCATCTCAACAGCTGTCGCGTTAACACTGAGTTCTGCAGCAATAGGCCAGTCAAAATACAATCTGACTCTCTGGCAGCTACGCTGTAGCAGAACGTCGATTGTGACGGCTCTTTAAAGAAAAGTGAGTTTTACAGGCAGTTGATTATATTTTGAACATGTTTTTCTTTTTTTCAATTCTATGTAATTCCACAAGGTAACAAAGTAGGTATTTTCAGAATAGAATCAGTTTTCAGAATAGGCTCTTTTTACTGTTAAATGACAAGAGGTGCTATCATTCATGGAGAAATAAAACCATCAGCATTCCTATTATTTTCCATGGCAGCATTCCTATTCTTTTTCTACTCAGTTGGTGCATGACTCCTCAGTAGATAAAATATTAAAATGAAATGTATTTTCAACACCAGCAAATAAATCCATTATGAATGTATATTAATATTAAAACAGAGCAGAGCATACTTTTGTGATGTGCAAATTTTGCAGACTTCCTTTCTGGTTACACACAACAGTGAGCAAATCAAGGTTTTCTGCTCTTAGAGTAGAGCACAACATACAGGGGTTGTCCAGTTTTTCAGCAGCGTGGATGACTTGCGAGATAATTTTACAAATTTTCTCCCCTGACGTTTTAGAAAATTATTACCTAAGACTTACATGCTATGAAACAAACCAGCCAACTCCAAGATCGATCACAACATTTATGAACTTGACACAGAAACAGGCAAACAACATTTAAGAGTAAATGAATAAATAACAATTTATTCCATTTAAAATCATGTAAACCTACAGCTTTGACAAAAACATTAAGAAAAATATATAGTAAACTTATATGCAAATATATTGTAAATACATGCTAATATAAGCATATATTCAAGTGGGAAAAATCAAATTATAATGTTTAATTTCTACAAACCGCCTGCTAGGGAATTTTTGTAAATAATAAAAGAGCTGGGGGCTGGTAAAACATTTGCTATAATATAATGAAATATTAGTGATATTTGCTTTAAAAAAATATTTTGTCAGAATAGACGGCTCACTTGTAATGATTGTCAATGGCAGAAAAAATATTTTTTAGATGTAGTTACAGCATCTACCAACAGGGGCTAATATAGCCATGCTATCCAGCAAATATCCACCCCTTGGTTTCTGACCAGAATACTAGAATTGTATAAATCCAAAACATTACCTAGAATTTATTTTCTATTTAAATTCTCTGAGCAGCTTTTCAAGTTATTAATTGAATCTGGCTCATACAGTGATAGAGCTGGACCTGAACAACATCAATGAACACTAGCTCAAGATACCTTTCACTTTGCATTTTCTTTTTTAAGCTGTCGTTTTTATGGTACTTTTCTTGCATGAGAGACTGTGTGAAATTATCTTTGGATAGCAGCTCTGTTCTAACACTAGCTCTGCTGACTTATAGCACTCTGGGCCTCATAAAACGGTAATAAGAATGCAGCCTTGTCTGCCGATGGGTGGAGACAGCAGCACACTGCACTTCAAAAAAACATTGCAAAAAAAAATCTATGCACAGTTGGTTTCATCAGAGTAGTGTGAGATGTGAAAACTGAGTGTGAGATTTGTTTTAATTAACTGTCATTCTCTATTTTGTGCTGCAGGGGGACTCACTCTAAAGCACAAATGACTAGTCTAGCACCTCTAGTTTCACACCTGACCTACTAAAAACAGAATAAATTATCTCCACTGAAGCCTGCCTGAAACTGCACCAACAAGACACAATTTATTTTAGAATAGTGTTCAAGGATGGTTATATTTACTGTAAGTACATTTAAGCTAGGTAATAGAGGTTCAGTATTCAGGGCAAAGGTGATTTATTTTGAATGAGGCGGGTGGGTTGTTCCTTCACCCCTGCAGTGAAATCTTGGGTGTAGCGCCTTTCACACTTGAGGAAGAGGGTGAGAGAGCTGTTTCTAGCCTCAGCCACCTCTGGAGGAAAGAAAGTTATTTATAACTCACGCAAGACACCACCAGAACAAAGAGTATTTTGGTGTGACCTGAACGCTATTGTCACTGGGTGAGATGGCACTGAAGATGAAAAGGTTTGGAAAAATCCTGAATATTTATAAACTATGTATATGCAGTGTCACCAAGGGTCATGGGATAAAGTATGAGACCTGACGAAAGCATATATAATCTCACAGGTTATTTTTCAATTAGTTTTTGCCATTGAGAAAGGAATATTAGCAATTCGAATTTGTGGAGAGCCACAAATTAAACAGGATTTATTGCACATGGCAGGGTATTTTCAGTTATGGTGCAGTCAAGCTATAACTGTTCAGTATATGGATTCCATAGTCAAACTCATGACCTTGCTGTTGCTAGCGCCATGTTTTAGCATTTGAGGTACAGGGTCACATAGGTTTGTGTTTACATGTTTTACACAGTGAGTTTGTGTTCTCAGAGAGCATGAAGCTGATCTGAGTTGTGTGATCATGTGTTCCTCATTCTTGTTCCTAGGGACCCCCAGCATGCCTTTTTTATCACTAATCTGACATGTACAATTCAGGTCATGGAGCTCTCTACAAATGAACGGACGAGTTGAACTGAGTACGTCAGATAAGAGAGAAATCCGAAATGTGAAATGCTCGAGGGCCCCAGGAGTCAGACTGAAATGCTTTTAAATGCAACTCTTAAAAATTATTTACTGTTACAATGTTTGGGGTTGGTAGTTTTTTTTTTTTAATGTTTTTGAAAGGAGTCTCGTATGCTGTCCAAGGCTGCATTTATTTGATTACAAATATATTAAACAATAATATCGTGAAATATGATGATAATTTGAAGCCATAATGATTTAAGCCATTACTCCAGTCTTAAGTGTTTCATGATTCTTCAGTCATTCTAAAATTATGATTTGGTGCTCAAAGAACATTGTTGTTATCAAACAAATGATAACAGAAAACAGTTTTGATGCTTAATATTTTTGTGAAAAATCATACATTTTTAGGATTCTTTGATGAATGGAAAGTTTAAAAGACCAGCATTTATTTTTAGATATAGATAGTCCCTTTGGATCAGTTGAATCCATTAATAATGAATACAAGCATTAATTAAAAAAACCAAAAAAAACAACAGTGGTGTAAATGTTAATTTGCTTGCACAGTTATTGTAAGTAAAGAAAGGTGCAACGTCTTTGTCTCAACAGACCTTTACATCAGTTCTTCTCTCTGTGCAGGTGTCTTTGCAGATGGACTGCCCTAATAATGTACTTATTTAGAATGAGCTAATACAGTAATTTGACAATTTGTGAGAATTAATTTTTATTGCATTCAATTTGAAACAGAATTGTACTTAATCCATTAGTAATTTCCTTTGCATTCCTAAAACAGGGCAGGGGATTTCCAGTTTGCATTGGACTGGATGAGGAGAGAAAATGTCGAAATTTAAGGGAGTTTTTAGTTTTAGTTCACCCAAAAATTGAAAAAAAAAACTGTCATCATTTATTCACCCTCAAGTTGAATCCATATAGTTTTATCCTTATCAGCTGTTTGGTTACCCATATTCTTCAAAATATCTTCTATGATGTTCAACAGAAAAATTAAAGTTTTTCTTCTCCCCAGTGATGCACCAAAATTCAGCCAAAACAGCACAAAACAGGAATTTTTGGTTTCAGCCAAAATAGTTTGAGAGCCGAAATCGCTGACCGAAATATCAAGAGGTAACTTGTTGTCAAAAAACTTTACTATGACTGGTTTAATTTATCACCTGAGAATACAACTGAGGTCACTATGAACAGCATACTGATTTAAATTACCCTAATTTAATTAACCAAACTTGTTGTATGAAAATTGTCATTATTCTGAGCAAAAATGAAAAATTAAATTTTTTTTGGAGTGCACTTCTCTTGAAAAAGCAGTGGTTTATATAGCCCTGTTAATGCTGGTGAGTGAAGCATCTCATTGTTTCCTTGTCTGGTTAGGCTGCTACTAAGCACTGATGTCAAGCTGTACACAGACTCCAAGGACTTGTGGTTAAAGGTGGTTAAAGGGGAACCAAACAGCATTGTTTTGATGTGGGTGTAGGTGGGCGTGCTGTTTGGCTGATGCACGCAGCTCAAAACATATATCACACTTAGTCCATATGAGGGTGGTTACCAAAAGAGTTGTCTGGAGCCTTTTGCTCCATGTGGGATGTGTCATATTTCTCTTACTGTAGTCTTAGTTTAACCCCTTTCATCAATTCACGGAATGAACAAAAGAGAGACAATGAAAGCAGCAGTGCTGGAAATATGCATATAAAAATATGGGTAAGAAACAAATATGTGTCTCATGTGAAGTCATCAATGACCTGTGCTGTTTTTTCAAAGATATTCAAAGAAACAGCTAAAGGAACAGCTGTTATTATAATGTTGTTGTCAATGGGACTATTTTTATTTGGACAATTTTTACAATTATTTTATTTATTTCAAATTAATGAAATTATTATTAAAATGTATATATATATATATATATATATATATATATATATATATATATAACTTAACTTTTTTATGAGACATTCCGTTAAAAATATCTGATCTTCAGCTGTCTCAGCCAGATCCAGAACTTGGACTGACAACAGCCCTTATGTGGACCACTGCAAAATATTCCAAACATCAAATATCAACTGAGAAAATACTGGAACAGAAGGTGGAAGAGAATTGGACACAGCTCAGCCTGTAAACATGCCATCAGCATTACTCACACTTCACATATTTCTCAAGGATTTTGCTCAGAAAACTGAGGCTCTAATGCAAGAAAGATCCCCACAGCAAAGAGCGAGAGAATTCAAGCTTTACGACCTGCAAAAACTTGCCCAAAACCATGTGGGAATATCTGTCTGCAGCTTTTTAGGTCTCAAGGCAAACAGAGAAAAGTCCTTCGTATAAGTAATAAAATAACATAATGGTCCATTGATCTTAATATCACCAGACAGATTCTGGCTCTTGTTCAGGTAAGAACAGACAAAGGATGAATATGACTGCATTCATCTGTCAGCAACAAAATCTCTTAAGTACTATAAATGTAGATGATGCAATAGATGCAGATTTTTGAGGACAGCACAAATTCATCTTTGTTTCAGTGTTCAGGGATACAGCATGGCTTCTGCTCAACTTCAACCCAAAACTGTCTAGCTAATTAGAGAGTAATGGGTAAAAAGCAACAGATGTTGCGAGATATAAAAATTTCACTTTCAGACATTAATATGGCTAATGCTTGTAGAAATTGTTGTTTCTCCATTTCACAAAACTTTTCTACTCTGACCCTTGATCTCTAACTAAATCTCCATTTTAGATTTAGTTTATCATGATTGAGTGCAAGAACATTTTTTGTTAGTAATTTGAGAATGCAACTCGTTTAAAAATCCTAAAAATACTCAAGGACTTGTGATTTGCATCGTTGCACGCAACAAATTGAAGCCATTTATTGGGAACAGCTGAAATTTTATTCTGTCTGCACAAGGACAACAGATGGTCCTCCCTTTCTCACTTTTTTCTTCAAATTCCCTTCCCCCTCTAACCAGACAAACAGCTGTTCATGCCTGACTTCCTGAATTACTACATGTGCAAAATTCTTCTGCTTATGAGAGCATGCAGTCATTCCATATATTCGATGGGATCTGAACGACTGAACCGTGTTAAATAATGTGTAAAAATCCTTAAAATGCAAAGCACCCATATTTGAATATAAAGCTGTAAAATATAGCAATCCTAATCCCTGCAGCAAAGCAAATATGGAAGCGTCCTTCCTATAGGGACCATTTTATTCCCAGCATGTCTTATATGTGACACCGAACTACCACATGCAATTAATTATGGCTGAAGTGAAATGGCCTGCCATCTTCATGAGAAATAAATAGGCATTGTCTAGCATCTCTAGTGGGTACTGTTGTTTGTTATCAAATATCCTTTTTCATTTAGAAGAATAATGAGGTGTTCAGCTGCTGTGCTATGTTTTCCCAATTCACACTGCCATCCATCTGTAATTTAGATTGTCTTCACACTGATTCAGATCTGCTTTTCTGATTAGTGTAATTCATCTAATTTTCAAGAGCAGCTTGTACACATCTCACTTTTAAATGAGTTTAATTGATTGCCTTATATAGTAATACCCAAACATCTGGAGTTCATCATGTAATTCCCTGCTCATCAAACCAATCAGAGAAAAAGCAATCTTCGTTTAAAGCTCTTTTTATGAACAATAACATTCTATGCAACGCATACTGTTTAAATACATTTTTAGCTACAGAGTACAGAGGATGCATGAAAGTACCCGGATGTGTTCTTGACACTGAAGATGCATTGATTTCAGACTTGAGAACCAGCATTGATATGAAAAATTCCTTTTCATTTCATTATATTATAATATATTATATTATATTATATTATATTATTATTGAAAATATCTGTGATCTGAATACCAAAGATCATAACTTGGATATAATAATAATAATTGTTGTTGTTATAAAACCATATTAGTTTTGACATATAGGCTACAGACATTTGAGTCTCTGAGCCTATAATGGGTCACTGATGAGTTCCCTTCAGTCCGAGTGTGTTCACTGACTTTAAATCAGCTGCACCTCTCATTAGTAAGTGCAAACTGTGACAGCTGTCTGCTCATAAATTTGCTCAAACACAGGCTAAATGCTGAACCTAATGAGGTGCGGTGACCGCTCTAGCTCAGTCACACCGACAGACCTCTTTCTCTTCCTGCAGTTTATGATCCGTAAAGAATACATTTAATCTGAATCTCAGTGGTAACAGAATCAGGCCGCATACAGCATGTGGTGTACGATTCACCCGTCCTGTAGCCAACTGATATCCTTCACAGCTGCATGGTGCCAAGATGTCACAATTCTTCTTATATTATTGCACTAATCTCGCATAGCCAGACCTTTGACTAAACAGCATAAATCTGGTCCACACTGCAATTTATTCTAGCCAAGACAGGATGACACATCTGACAGGCATGTAAAGACCAGCCACAGTATATTTCAATATAGCACTACCCAAAATATAGCAAATGGCTGTTTCTCAATATATGTTTGATTTTGTGTCCTTGTGTTCTTGCTCTACATCATAATCAACTGCCAAAGTTTAATTTAAATACTCAAGAACACAAGTACAGAGGAAGCATTAAAGTACCTGGATTCTTGATATTGAGGATACATTGATTTCAGACTTGAGAACCAACGTCAATATCAAAATCCCAGAAGTCATTGCAGGTGGACTATGTACAGAAGCCTGTGAGCTTTAAAGTTCTCTTGTTCTGACTTGATAGATTCCTGCTGCAAGCTCACAAATATGTGACAGCTTTTGCAAATAACCTTTGTCATTTTGTTTGGCTTCATTTTAATAAAGTGATGAAGTCCTGAGGAAAGCCTGCAATATTTTTATTGCCATATTAAAAAGAATCTTAACATTGACAAAGCATACGTAACATTAAATATGCATGCTCATTTACACAATTTATTGCGCGTTGGATGGTGCTGTCCCATTGCTTAAAATGTGTTGAGACACTCATTTAAGCAACAAGATCTCAGCACATCTCAGGCTCTGTGTCCTCATGTCCTTCCGAGTTCGTTCTTTCAATGTGGCAAGTCTGTTCTTCGCATTCTAGGAAATTGAGAAACAGCCCATGTCTCTTTGACACTAAAATAAGCAACATTCTGTAGTGTAGGCCAACTATGGAATCACCTCATGCTGAGAAATGTTCATCATGGTATGTGTGATATTCCACCTAATCAGTTGTTATTTATTTAGCAGTGTATTGGATAATGTGGGTCAATAACATAAAGGTATTCCCTGGGAAGCTGCAGTTTAGGATTAGCCATTCAATAACTCATGTTATTTTGAGACCACTTCACACAGGAGATTGTACGGTAAATGTCACCACTGTTGCCTTAATGTTAAAGATTAATTAAAGGTCATCTGGTTTAGCTAAACAAATGCAATAATTCAATCATGCTGCCCTAATTAACCTATTTGTGTTAGTTCTCACAGAAAAGATATCAGCCTCACGTCTCCTGTAATTAGATTGGAGCAATGGTTTTCAATAAACTGCCTATGTTCAGCCTCCCGTGAGCTTTGTCTAATGTTGTGACATTATTTACTGACGGTACAAGCCTACACACACAGCAGTTAACGATTTCTACTCGATAAGTGAATTACTACAATTACATGGTGGGCACCAGAGAACAGACACTATTAAACTGTCAAGTCATGTAAGTAAGAAGTAACGACATTTGTTTTCCAGCAGGGGGAGGCGAAATACTAAACTCATCCAATCACTGTCATCTAAAGATGGCTGCTGATCATTTACAGTATAAGCACTTTCCAATTAACATTGTAGAAATCAAGTGAAATAGATCTTTAAATGTTGGTGTTGTAAACAGTGAAGGGTTAAAAGAATATTAATTATTTAAAATAACTCATTTGTTTTATTATTTCTAAAGAATGGTGTTTTTTTTTGTTTTTTTTTACTTTGCTCAAATATATCAAAGGGCTCTTCTGATGGAATAGATAAATTCAGTGTCCTCCATTTACAAAGCTCAGACGTTCTGTATTTCATCTTTTGCTGTGGAGTCAAAGGTCACAGATTAGCTGTAATATTGATTGCACATCCTTCAGTCTATGCTAAAGTGTGTGTTGAGCGCTGAATTGAGAAGCTGTGAGTTAGTACACACAGCAAAGAGCAGTAGGATTCTGGTGCAGAAAGGTTGCTGTGTTGAAGATATCCGTCAGAGCTCAGTGGCCTCCAGGCTTACAGGCAGAGTCTTCCTCTGTATTTATGTCAGCATGAGGGCTTGAGCGTCACGGTAAATGCCCTTCTGATGTTCCATTTCTCTTCACATGCTCGCTTTGTAAAAGGAACATGACATACTCTCCCATTTCGTTGAATTAACTGAGCTGATCTAATAACAAATGAGGTTAAAGAGAGATTATAGCCAACAATAAAGACCATTGCACTCTCAGGGATACATGCATTAATGTTTTATTTATTTATTTTTGCATTATTGTACTCTTTTTGTATGGACGGAAGCGATAAAATATATTTATTTAAAAAGAGCTAGAATTCTCTTCATTTTAAAGGGATAGTCCACCCAAAAATGAAAATGTTGTCATCATTTACTACTTGTTATTTCATTTCAAATCTGTATGACTTTCTTTCTCCTGTGGAACATATTATTCTTCAAAATCTTCTTTTTGTTTTTGGCAAACAAAAGAAAGTCATACAGGTTTGGAACAACATGAGGGTGAAAAAGTGATGACAGGATTTTCATTTTTGAGTAAACTGTTCCCTTTAAAAAAAATGCAATTATGAGAAATATATCACGTTTTTGCTTATTTGTCATATATGATTTCATATTTTTGAAAATAATTTTTTTTTATAGTAGGATACAATAAGTGTAAAACAAAAGTGCAAACAAATCTAGTGCTCACTGCTTATATTAATTTAAAATATTCATTTTGGCCAGGTTTCTATGTAGTCCTGCCTCCGACTCTTTGGATGAGGTCCCTTCATGTAGAGGCAGTACGATCAACGGGACTTTAATCACAGGGTTTTTAGTGAACGATACATCCAAAATAACCTGCAACAGAAACAAACTATACTGTAGATGATTTTGAGAGAGAAACTTACACAAAATCTGAACAGTGAAAAAAGCATACTTTTTTCATGAACGCTTTTCATTTGAAGTAACGTGCACTCAAACACTTTTATTTCCATTCCTTTGTTTCATGAGAACACAAAAGCAGACTATAACAAAAATCGGCAACATTCCTGAGTACAAAGTACAGTAAACCCTTTTTGCTGCTGAAAAGAAATCAAACTCTTTTGGAAACGTGCTAGAGGCCTGTCTTGTTTTCTGGTACCTACCTTCAGTCTATACTCGACTTTGAGGATTCTGCAGTTCTGGATGGTGGTGCTGATTTCTGTGGGAAGGACTAATACTTTCGACAGATTCTGTCTGGTGGAGGACACTAAAGGCTCTCCCTTATCCTTCAGTATCTGGGTGGTATGAACAGCTCTCTGGCCTCCAGCAAAGAAGCTTTGCTTCTGGTAGATAATGTACTTTGGCACAATTTTTCGAGTTGAGCTGTTTACAATCTCACCGCTGACGACTAGCCTTTCACCTGTTTGGGATATAAATATTGTATTACAGCTTGTCAAATTAATCAAAGCAGTTATCTATGTTGTATGATGCTTTTTTTAAATTGATAGATCCATTAATTTACCAAAATGCTGGGTATATTGCTTGGGTTACCTTGCTGGTAGCCTGTCTTTGGCAAGAAAATATTCATCGAAATATTTCCAGAGGCAAAAAATATGACATTCTTGTCTTTACTGCCATGCTGAGGTGCCTGCAGAGGATGAAAGTTTTAGGGTTACTTACTTAACATCCATAAAGTTACAGTTACATCTGTTAATCTGTTCATTTAAATGTAGCCTTTTACAGAGTAACATTTTTTTTGTTTGTTTCAACAACAGGACAATGTAGTCTGGGTTGGGCGATATACCAGTAGACACAATTATGCGGTAGAAATTTGTCAGCCGGTAGAGATTTTGGACTATCATCTCTATCACGGACACGGTTACATGCTTACATGACGTTGCTGTACTATGTGGTCACGAAAACGTATTACTCATTTCGCTATATAAGCTCGCTGTCTGAGAGACTGTTTCTGAGTGTTGTCCGAGAGGCTTGCCCACATGAAAACTGTGCTCATAGAGCACAGGAGTATTGAACTGTTATTTTTGCCATTTTATAAGCCTTGAACGGTTAAATACCCACACAGTATCCTTGCAGTAATTTAAGTCTTAAGTGAAAGCAAACAGCTAAGAAAGAAAACGCAGTACATTGGATCCAGGCAGCTCTTAAAGTGACCGCAGTCTAATATTCCTGCTGTCTGTCATTTTTAAAAACATATTTAAGCTAGTATTAGATTTTGTGATGTTGACACTGGGGACAAGAATTTTGAATTAAAAAAAAACTTTTGATATAATAAAGACCTTATTTAAAGCAAAAATAACTATTGTGATATATATAGATATCATTATAAAATTACAAATAATAAAATAATAAAATTACTCATATCATGATATAAGATTTGGGTCATATCGCCCACCTCTATTTTATGATAAAGTTGTCATCATTAAGTTATGTTATTATTATTGGTCCATATATGTCTGTTTTGTATTTCATGCATTAAAATGAGACTTTCAATATTTTTTCTAGTCTAACTGTTAAAAACTGTCATCATACCATCAGTGTTGACTGAACATAATCAGCTCTTGCAACGAAGGTGAACTTTGCTTCAGCTTTATTTGCTGAACGCATAGACCTGCTCAACTTTGTCGAAAGTCGGTAATGAATTTTACCATGAGCACCTTTA
This sequence comes from Sinocyclocheilus grahami, assembly GCF_001515645.1. Taxonomy (NCBI): domain Eukaryota; kingdom Metazoa; phylum Chordata; class Actinopteri; order Cypriniformes; family Cyprinidae; genus Sinocyclocheilus; species Sinocyclocheilus grahami. Next base: position 187,587 of record NW_015505578.1, read on the forward strand.
AAAGATGAAGGCAGGCCCCTGAAAGAGAGAGATTTGGCATGGATGACTAACAGTCTTCAGAAAGAAACTTGCATCATATGATAGATCAATATTTCAACATACAGGATATAGCACATTGAAGTATTGGCTACATTGCAAAAAGTAACTGAGACTGTTTCAAAGGAAGATTGATTTTCTCTCAGGAATCAATAAAGTATATGCTGTCTATCTATAATAGGGTGACCATACGTGCCATTTTCCCAGGACGCGTCCTGGCCAGGATTTCTATATTGCCTAAAATATCTAGGTTTTGGCTTTGTTTGCGTGTGCAGACCGATCGGTGTATGACATCAAAATACCATACAGATGGTTCCTTATGCTTTCAAAATGCTCTCGAGGTATTTTGATGTCATACACCGATTGGTCTGCACACGCAAACAAAGCCAAAACCTAGATATTTTAGGCAATATAGAAATCCTGGCCAGGACGTGTCCTGGGAAAATGGCACGTATGGTCACCCTAATCTATAAGTCGCATCTATCAACCAGACTGAATGCCTGCAGGACAAGAAGGTGATGACTTACTGGTAGGGAAGTTGAAAGGCAAAAGGGAAGACATGTCTACCAGCCACAAGAGTTACAGAGCCTAGCAAAAAGATACAGACACATTACATAATGTTGTCAATGTTGTCCTTACATATACTTATTTAATAATACACTACCATTCAAAAGTTTGTCGTTGATAAGATTTTTACATGATTTTACAATATTTTTACATTTACAAGTCTCTTACGCTGACCAAGGCTAAAACAGTAATACTGTGAAATATTACTATATTTGAAAATAACAGTTTTCTATTTTAATATATTTTAAAATGTAATTTATTCCTATTATGACAAAGCTGACATTTTCGAGGCCAATACTCACATGATCCTTCGTTAATCATTCTATAATGCTGATTTGTGCTCAAATAAATATTTAATATTATCAATGTTGAAAATAGTTGTGCTGCTTAATTTTTGATTTTTTGATAAATAGAATGTTTAAAAGAACAGCATTTAAACTAAATATTATTGTAATACTGTTGTCATATTATAAGTGTCTTTACTCTCACTTTTGATCAATTTCATGTGTTCTTGTTATATAAAAGTATTATTCTTTTAAAAAGAGAAATCTTGCTAACTCAAAACTTTGAAGAGAATTGCAGACCGCATTACACAATCATAATGTTGTCCAGTATTTTATGTTTCTCTATTTCTAACTATACAGTCTTTGTATTGCACTAGAATACATGACATTAAATGTAAAGATTGTTTTGAACAGATGAATGTTTATAACATTCAGACATTACCATCTGCGTTATCCTCCAGTATGACAGATTGAGTTTGTGAGAAATAAATTTCTTTATCCCAGTATGTCACACTGTCTTCCCCTTGCGTCTCAGTCCATGACACATCAGCCTTGCCTTTCACCTTGACAGTCAGAGCCTTGATTTTGGTTTCCTTTGACATCTCCACGATAACTCTGCCCACCAAAGTATCCCCATTGCTGAAGGTGTTGCGATCATTTAAGGCATCATACTCAATAGCGAAGTTCCGGATCGTCATTTCCTGGGACAACAGGTTAAGTCTGAATTTATATTGCTGCTGTAAGTGGATTTGTATGACGCCCAGGGTTGTAATGATCCCTTCTGTTTTCTATATCCGTCTTTTAAAAATACACCTGTTGGCATCTTTCTGACGGAGGGCTCACCAAACTGGCTCAACAGGTTTCACCTTGAAAAGACGCACCTCTTGTCAACAGGTCTAGCAGGTAAACTGAAAGTGAACCACACAGTAAAATGAAAGAGCTGGATGTATTTCTACATGGATGTATTTCTTTTGTTCAAAAACAGCTGTTTTTAGAGCATGGCAGCATAAACAGCGGCCTTGTGAGGCAGGAAACATGAAGAGCTGTGAACATGGTTCATAAAAAAAAAAAAAAAGATCCCTCTGCTCTTGGTGCACCTGCTCTCCAAACCTGAGCTTTAATCAGTGCAGTTCATCATGGATGTGTGTTTTGTGGTTAAAGAGAATTTGAACCGCAATCACTTTCTATTGTGTGATAATTGGCCTTATTTATTTAAGCATATGAACATGTGTTCACGAAATTAGGTATTGTTAAGATGACAGTGAGTGAGTGTTGTTTAAGTGTTCAATGGAAATATGTGGGATGAAATTTCGACAGGATTCCTAAATGGCAGATTATTTTTGCCATGACTCATTTTCTTCTTTCTGCAAGCATATAATACATATGTGATGGTAATGAAATGGTTAATAATGAAGGAAGGACTCTGAATAAGTTAAAAAAACAGTTAAAAGCTATTCTTGTTCACTAAATCCTGTTCTTTTTTAATAGTTAAAATTGTATATGTAATCTGGCCTCTTTTTTTGCCCATCAAAAAGTATGACTCCCATTTGTTAGCAAGTAAGCTTGATTTTAAAACATTTATAGTTTATTTTATAGTTGCATATAAGTGAGTGGAGTGAATATGGATCAGGATGTGTGTTTTGTGGAGAATATATTGCAGTTCACATATATAATGTTTCAGTTTATTGAAGAATCTGCCTTTTTAGAATTTGGTGAAAATGTAGGTGTTCTATTAGATTCTGCCATTAAGCAATTAGTTTATAATATTATGACATAATCAACATCTAAATTAATTTTCTTTCTGTTGTTGGACATTGCAATACAGGTACATCTCAATAAATTAGAATGTCATGGAAAAGTTAATTTATTAATTTATTATAATGTTAAATTCAATGCACACAGACTGAAGTAGTTTAAGTCTTTGGTTCTTTTAAGGCCTATGTGTTGATGAATTGAATATTGCAGCTCACATGTTTATTTATTTATTTATTGAAGAATCTATCTTTTTAATTTATTTTTTTTATTGTAGTATTAGATTCCACCATGAAGTAGTTAGTTTGTAATATTATAACATTATCAAAATCTCAATTAATTTTCCTAATTTTTTTTTGCACTTTTCCATTACCTCCATTTGACATACTTAAAAAGGACAAGTCAACAAGGTCAGTTGCTTTCATAATGTGTTTAATAGTGGACTAACCACACAAATGTGTGGGCATCAGTGAAAAGACCCATGACATCAGTGTAATGTATGGAAAGGAAGTTGTCTTATGTTCCACACGATATTATCACTGTTATACCTCTGAAGCTATATGCAAGAAGGGTGTTATTTGAGTCTATAGATTTTTTACATCTGTAACATGATTCTAAGATGATATAGTCATGGCTTTTCAAGGGCAGGGTCATTAGTCATGATAAATATATGTGTCACATTCAGCTCTTCATTAAATACAGATTAGAATGAACAGTTGACCTGATCCTCAATGGCTCAACAGATTTTTAAAAAAATTTTTAATTGTTATTATATTTCATGTGAATCATTGAAGCAGGATGACTTGTCAAAATGTGTAAGGTTGAAGCAAAATGATTGGATGTTTATAGCCTCTGGGCATTGTAATGAGTTAATGAGAGAACATTCATGATTTCATGTCATAATGTCAACATAGCTATCAGGCAGGAATTTTTTAATTGCTTTAATATAATACAGCATTGCTTTTTAGTCTTTATTTACCCATACTCCCATGTGACTGATGCAGTGCTTACTGTTCTCATCACCAGAACAGTTCCCCATGTTTTTCTAATTAAGGTCTGCAGTCTAATCTTAAATGGCCTTCAGTAGGGCATAAGAGAAACAGCACTGAAAACAGAAAACAGCATTTTTTTTTTCACTCTTATCTAACTCAGTTGGGTCAGCAGGTATGAATGAGGTAAAAGTGTTTCTAGTTGAAGCTCCAATAATTTATTCAGGCTTAAGCTTGAATAAACATTACTACATCAGAGCCGATTCAGTGATGCTGAAAACTAAATGTTCCGCACAGGAACTTTTGGCTGCTTTTAAAGCATGAGAAAGATAAATATCTATCCTCTTGGATTTGAGTAAGCCCTAAAAGTTTATTGACCAACACAACATGAACAAAAATATTCCTTGTTGTAGATGTTTTCATGTGGCAGATCTTTTTTTAAACATAGTGTTTTTAAGGTATTTCAGCTTCAGGACTTCACCAGGTTTTGCCCTGAATATCTGAATAAAAAGCACTCTGAGATCTAGACTCTCTTTAATATGGATAAAGGACAAATGTTGGTCTACAGTTTTTCAAGATAACATCTGACAAAAAAAGAGGCCCCTTTTGGCCCTTATGCCTCTAAGATTGTCAAACAAGCACCATGTAAAATTATGAGCTTACAGAGATGTTATGGGGCAGGTTGTCAACAGAGCAGATCAATAGTACAGTGCAATATTTATGGAGCAGACATCAGGCTTAAAAGCCCCGAGCAGACAGAAACAGTGGAGCAGAGAGACCAGCAATCAAGCCGATCTATAAATTGCTATGAGGTATAAAGTATAAAAGGAGAACATTAAATAATTTTTTGTAATTAAATTGATTAGGCAAATGCAAGCACACATAAAAGTAAAAAACAACAACAACAAAAACAATCTAGCACACTTCTTTGAACCATTTTACCAAAAGGAAATCTTCATACAAATTCATTTGACACAAAGGTATGATAACAAGCAATAAGTAAACACAGAAGAGTTTCTGCTATCAGTGTAGCACACATAGAGGGCAGTGAGGTCACAGCTGTTGGTGTAATGAAGCCCTTCCTCTTGGAATTCCAGCACCTCAGCATCCGTTGGCACCCTCACACTCTCACACTCTCACACTCACATATTATACAAACACACACACACACACAAGCACACGCACACACACACATGCATACATAAATGTATGTTAATGTAGGAATCCAGTTGTATTTATAAGAATGCATTAATGTGTTGTGCATTTCAAAACCATTCTGACTGGCTGTGTGTCTCTATCATGTCAGTTGTGTGAGCTGTAAGTGATTTGACATCTGAAAGATGTTTTTCTTTGTATTTCTAGAAACAGATGGCAGAGATCGACAGATTATTTTACTTGGTAGACTGTACAAATTTGCTGTTTGAAAACATGCAAGTTGCTTTTTTTTTTGATAGTTTACTTTAAAAAGAGATTGTTACAATAAATGTCAGTATTGTTGCCTTGTTCATATACAAAGGTTTGTGTGTTAATGATTTGTCCACAAAGTTATACAGAGATACACAGTGCCCTCTACAGGTATATTCATGCATACCGGTTATAAAAAAAAAATCAATCAAATAAATGAGTCAAATTTAATAGGCCAATTAATGCAAACAGACCTTTAGACAATGTAATTTAGTAGCCGGTAACCACCTTTGCATCCTGACACACCTGAGGTGTAAACAGCCTATTTTAGTGGTCAAATTGAATGTGTTTGAATTCATTCAGGAGTGCTTTGACATAAAACGGCATCATGACCTCAATTATTACTGATTGCTTCATTATTTTGTAACCCAAAATGTGCCACTGTTTCTTTTTATTTGTTTTTAAAGTTTTATGTTGAAACTGGTTTATTTAGATTATGATTTGTTTCATGAAGTTAGGGCGTGAAAATGATTATTCAGTTTTCAACTATGTTAATGTCACCCTCAGTGGATTACATGATTCTGGAGTTCCCTTGTTTTTTTGTTTTTTTTTTAAAGATGATTATCACTTACAGGAAAGGGGACTCCTGCATATGTGCCTGCCAGGGTGTGGGTGTTTCATTATAATGTGTTGCCATTATGTGGAAAACCAGGAATGTACCAGGATTGTTATAGTTGTCATATTGTTGTTATATTGTTATAGTTGTCAAATACTGAAACACATTTTATGATCTTTGGGCCTAGATACATTTCTAAAAATGTATTACTTGTTTTTTTTTGCTGGCAAAAAAGAATGTTTACTTATTTGGTCAATAAAACATACCATAAAAACAATTTTACCTTACTCTAAAATTAATCGTTAATATATTAAAATAATTTAAATGATTATTATTATAAATTGTTGTAATTATTAAATGATTATCAATATTATTTATTACAAAATATGTTTGTATGTTGATTCATTTTATATAAATCTCCCTATTTGCATTTAAATTGCACAATGCAATTATGTGTGTAAATGGAATAGCTCTATAAAATACAGAAAAATAAACCTGTTTTGGCTTATAACTGTACCTATAGTTATTTATAGTTCTTTATTTCTTCTTTATAGCCGCTTCCTGCTTCTCTCCTGCCACACTGTGTTGTGTTTGTGTCAGCACGCAAATGTGTTATATATGGCTGAACACCAACATTCCTGCAGATTGAGTATTACAAATTAGTGGTTCAGAAAATATGCTCACCTTAGGGTGACAATTTATCTAACCTCACATAAAAACACAGAATCTACCTCACTTTGTCTTGTCAGGGCCTGTATTGTGTAGGTCGTGCTAGCAGCTGCTCCTAAGTCCTGACTCAAGCCGAGGAGGAAATTCCCCAATCTGCTCCACCGAGAGGAACTGTTGTTTTAAACATGAAGTTGAAACTTCATGATGGTGATGATGATGATGGTGTTGTTGTTTGTGGATACTGGGGGGGTTTTGTTGCTACTAAACAGGTCAAAAAGACTGTGAAAGTTGTGGATGTTTGGCTTCCTGAAACCTCAGAAAATCAGTTTTTAAGTTATAAATACCTGATATTCTCTCCCAGAAGACATTTCTGACTACTGTGCCTCTCAGACATTGCTCACAGAGAAAAATAAACACATTTCAACTGTTATAAAGGCGTAGTCCCGTTTATTCCAACATGTTAAATAAGCTCTAATTATATGTGGGTTAATCAAGCTTTGTGGTCCATCCCTCTCACTGCGGCAGTGAGAGATCAACCATAGCTTTACAACTGCTTTTCTTTGCCAACTTAAAGAATCCTTTCCGCTCAAACCGCACTTCTTTCGCTCCACAGTCCACACTGACTGCCATTGGAAAAATCCATCCTTTTTAGATTTAGCCCCCATCCCACTTTGTTTTTGTTGTTTCTTTTCATCTCATTTGAATGTGACCTAATTGCCCTTTAAACTGATTTTCTGAAGTCTGTTTATGCATTGCAAATAGTTCTCTCTCTTTTTCTTTGAGTGTGGTTTTACTGGAAATGGAAATGTTAAACCACCACTTGCTGTCTTGCTGAGTTCAGCTTGTGGCTACTTTGGAGTGACAGTAAATTCTCGATATTGTGCAAAGTTTACAAAGTTTATCGGTTAATGCTCAGCAAAAAAAAAAAACATCTGTCTCCTGTTTTTGTGCACACCACTTTATTTTATCTTCACATGTGTTCCTGTGAACTTTGGCCTCAATTCTATTACTGTTCTTTTATTTAATGATTTTGCTGACAGACACTAATTTGTTTTTATTATTTACAACAAATGTAGAATATGCTGTTTAGACTGATAATTAATACTTAATTCACAGTTCAACAACAGTCATCATTCTGAGAAGTGAATACCTAATTATTCTGTATCTCAGGGCTTTAAATGAATCATTGCAGTGATGCCTGTGCTATGAAAAGATTTGCAGAAGTTCTCTCTAGCCAGACGAAAGAGTCATCATGGGATTTATCAACACCAGCACTTTGACTCACTGATCCCATGGATCACAGACTTTACATTTTTTTATGTTGTTTTTTCTTTTCATCCTAGTTTCTTAGGCTCTAAATAATAATGCTTTACATTTGATTTGTATTACTCAGCTCTTTGTGCGGTGACTATTTACTTAGTGGTGACCTTCTTCAGTTTTGTGGGACAGGTGAACTTCATCTCCACTGAATGATATTATAAATAATATCATGATATCATGATTTTGTGTGTTACTCTGTGTATTGTTTGTTTAGTGGGTGTGTATTTTATTGGTTTGGATACTGATCTGAATGCATTATTTTATATACTATCAAAGTCAAAAGTCAAAAGTCCATAGTCAAAAGTATGGAATATTTAATATTCTTAATCATTCTTATGCTCACCAAGGCTGCATTTATTTGATCAAAAATAAAAAAATATATAATATTGTGAAATATTTTTACAATTTAAAATAACTTTCTTTATTTTGATAGATTTTAAAATGTAATTTTTACCTATGATGTGAAAGCTGAATTTTCATTCAGTGTCCCATGATGATCCTTTAGGAAAAATTCTAATATGCTGATTTGGCATGCAATTATTTTCAATTATTATTATTATATAAAAATAGTGTGTGAAATAGGAAGAGATAGTGTGTGTAAGCAGCACAACATTACATATGGTGACAAAGGACCCGCTGTAGCGTATATCCAGTATAGGTAGGGATGGAAGTGGAAGTAGGCTGATTTGTCAGGATGATGGCTCTCTCGAGGAAGGATTGTAGTTGACAGGTGATGGGATAGAGTCAGTGTCAATCCATCTCATTCTGAAACTGCAAGGGACTTTGATGGATGGTGACTGTTCCAGTTTCCTAAGGGTGGAGAAGCTGAGAAATCTTGGACTCAGGATACTTCATGCTCAACCTGAGGGAGTAGATGTCATCATGTTGTTCCATATTTAGCCTGGGTAATTGTTGACTTAAGCTTTCTATGAAGTGCCAGTGTTGGTATCTGACCGGTATGGTGGCTCATATCCTACTCCCTCTGTTTAAAAAAAAAAGCCCAACTTACATCCTAATGTCATCACATACTGTATGTAGCCACAGGAAATGATTCAACCTCTTATGCAAACACCTAGTCCGCATCTGCTGCGCTAGTAGCAAAGCATAAAGCAAGTCCCTTCGATGATAAAAGCCTAAAAATGCTACTTTTTGTTTATTACCGGCAGAGTAGCTTTGTCTAACATTGTTTTTTTCCTGCAGCTGGAAAAGTATGTCAACACAGCAGCAGCAGATGATGTGTCTAAAATGATTCAGTCGATTCACAGAGGCCATGTTCACACAGTAACACAGTGTTAATACATTTTTTGCTGTATTCAGTTACGTTCACACAGTTTGGTTATTTGCATAAGTGCTCAAATGCTGCATTCTCTACTTGGGTACTAAAAATACTGTTTAATTAAGATTTTGACTCTTATAGTGTCAGTTGTGATAAGACCTTTTTGTCTTATGGACATCGTCATCGCTTGCCAATCACAAACCTCATTGTTTTTGTGCCAACAAAAATAAAACACTGTTTAAATGATGAATTAAATCATTTGAAATTTTTTAATGTATACATTTCCCACTTTAATGTCACTTAAATTTAGTTAATTATGTTTTTTTTCTTCAAATGACTAGCTTGACTAGTGTAACTACTTAAAATTATGATTTTATTTTATATTTTTATATTTTATATTTATATTTTGTAGCCTGGTGAGCTACAGTTTTAAAGTTGCGATGCAATGGAAGTAATGACAGATTTATATTATAGTATAGTATTATATATATTATATTATAATATAGATCATATTGTGACTAACATCTGAGTATAATCAATTATCAAAAAAGGGGGAAAAAAGTAGGTTCTATGCATGGGTTGTTGACTGGATTTTGAATTGTGGTTAAAAATAGGGGCAGATAAATGTGAGCTTGCGTTAAATTTGGTTTAAGTGAACTAAATTAATAATATTCCGAGGAAATAAAAAACTTTTCTGGTGTACCAGTTCACTCCAGTGGGAGTACAATGACACTTCAGACCATTTCTCGAGAAATTAAGTAATAGAAATCCTGTGTCGTATATTACAGTACGTGATTTGGTCTGCTGGACGATGTATTCCCCTTCAATTAGCTGAATGATATAAGCATCTTTTTATAGAATACATAGCTGGGGTGCAGCCCTCCATTTTTCTAGTGGTCATTGGTGATAAACACGATACGAAATTACTCTCAATGATTTATGAACAGTTTATTCGGTTGTTCAGCCATTTCGTAACACAAATACCATGGGCCAAACATATCATAAAATATTATTAGAGCATTGTTTTCCTAAAAAGCAGCCTGCTGGAGCGGGATAAAGCCAAGTGTGAGGGTTCAGTGTCTGTGTAGGCTTTGGCTGGAGGACCAGGGCAGGGTAGGGCAGACTATGTAGCTGTGGTTGTTTTATTGCTAGCAATCTCTGCCTGCGACATTTAAAACATAATTATTTTCATGCTTCACCCTGAGAGTTTAAGAAGAGGTGGACTTGTCGTGGACGCTCCTTGCCTCGTCCAACATCGACTCTACAGGTGAACAGTAGCGTACTGTTTTCCCACAGGATCTTTTCAGACCACACTGTGTTATTGCGTAGTCACATTCACACTGACGTCACACACACATCCTCATTATCGTAATGCAATAACTTGTGTCTTTCTGCTGTGCTTTCCCCTTGTAACATATGGCATGAGAATTGCTTTCTCAAATAAAGGGTAAATTTACTGTTGCCAAACAAGGCATGTTGATATATTTTCTTCCCAGCAGAAGATGCTGGGGTTGTGTGCTAGGCGTTTTTTTGTTTTTTTTGGGATGTAAACTAGCAAAAACACTGCGGCGTTCTGTACAACCCTGGAGCCGTATTTTCATTGCTCACTTGACGCCGTACTTAAACAGATACAGATGTTTCCACATAAGCAATCTGGATGAAATCTGGGTATATGACTGATGGAAATAATAGTGTAAATTAACCCAGCTTATAAATATTTATAGCTACAGGACTTGATTACCATAAAAATTAACAGTGTGTCAGCAAGTCAGAATATAGAAATACTGTATGAAGTGAGAAATAGTATAATAGTATAATACCAACAGTGCAAAAACCAAATGTGACCACATCAGCAAATGTTGTTATGCTTTTGTTGATTTTGGTTGCTTTCTAAATGTAGCCTGCCGCATTTGTGTGTGTGTTTTGTTGTTGTTATGCTAATTCATATTGAAATTATTTTCTTGTATTGTGTCAAAGTTTGACATCCCTCCTTGTAGCAGGAAAGTTTGTCTTCAAAAGGGTTTTAAATGAACAACAGAGCTCTCCACATCAAATGCCAGCCGTATGTCTCAAAAACATAAACACCAATATATTTCCCTTGTTTTGTCTTTAAATTTAAAGAGTCACACCCTTGTTGTCTACTGAGAAACTTGTGCACAATTTATGCATTAAACAAGTCTTCATGTGGACTTACTCTACCTCAACATTTTTTGTAAAAAATATTGTTCTGTTATTTCTATTTGGATTATATACTATATATGTATAGATATATAGCTATTTTTATGTAGATATGATGCAGGACTTAGCTACTATTTTAATTGAAATGATCTGATAAACATCTCATACAGCATATATAGATATGTGAAAATACATTAGAAGAATTGTTTCAGGAATTGCACATTTTGAACACATTTCCTAATAATTTCTTACTCACCATTATGTGAGTGACACACCCCAAATTTAAACTCACACATCAATGCCCAGACACAAACTCACACACACACACACACAGACAGACATACTCGCATTTGTGGTTTACGGGGACTCTCCATAGGCGTAATGGTTTTTATACTGTACAAACTGTATTTTCTATCGCCCTACACTAACCACACACACACACACACACACACACAAACTGGTTAAAAAGTGACCTCATTATATTGTAATTTTTATTATCCTTTTAACAAATCAAATCAATTTTCCAATACAACTCCACCCACAGAATACAGACATTACAGTGGACCATAAAAACTATTTCTGATAAAATGCTCTCAATATTTTCGATATTTTGCTATATTAGTCATGTTTTCTATATTAGTTCACTCTAAATTCAGGTAAACCAGAAAAATAGTAGGCCTACATATAACAGTTCCAAACCACTTTTTAGTTGTTTATGAAAACATTCTGGGCGTAAAACATGCAAGCGACGAAACCTCAACTGGGATC